>NW_010546704.1:4095-15638 GCF_000687285.1 Phaethon lepturus | reverse complement strand
TGCTGTGCTTTATCTCTTGCTCATTTCAAACATATGGAATGGTTAGACCAGCTCTGTGAGATTTTTATTACCTACCATCAATGCTTCAGGAGGGGAAGGTATGTTAAAAATTAGGGGTATGGAGCCAATATCCTTCACAAACACCAGAGATTAAGTATCTCAGCTGATGCAAGGCAGGGACACATCGGCATGATCATTGTGGGAGAGAAGGTGAACTCTTGCCTCTGTGCTGCACGGAGTCTCATTTCTAGCTGCACTTAGAATTTATCGCAAGATGTCACCTGGCGTGGGCAAGATCAAGAAGATCATGCTGATCATGACATCTGATCTAGTTCTGCACTGGCATTGGCTTAACTGAAATGTCCTGGAAGGAAGACAAAAGTTTAGCAAAAGCATGATCTCTCAAAAAACCAGGATCCAAATGTACTCAAAGCTCTAAAGCTCAAGTCTAATATCTGTTCTACGAATATCTAAATTCAGATATAAAATAACATGCTTGGCCAAATCCAGATATCTGTTGAAAACACTCCAGAGTTTTGGTTTAGTTGCATTTAGTTTGAAAATGTACTTACTTTAAAATAACCTTTCACAAAAGCAAAGGAAAAAGAAGAAATTCCCCAACAATACTAATTTTGAATGCAATGAATTTCAAGGAACTATGCAGTCATATACTGGGAGATTGAAACTTGCTCACAGTGGGTTGAAAACAGAACCTAAGAAGGACATTGATGGAGCAGAGCTTCATGACAAGTCCTTGCTCAAGGCTGTTTCTCTCTGAATGCCTAATTCACTGTAGGGCACTCCAAAAAATTCCTACTTGTCCAAGGCTTTTAAAACTCAAATGATCTCTGAAACTGGTGATTGGCCTCCATATTCAAATTATTCCCCAAATATCAATTCAATTCTCTCCTGTTTACCACAAAACTTCCTGTTTCGACAAAGACTACCAATTTCAGAGCACCAACAATAATGTAGTGATTGTCATCATCTAAATCATAAAAAGAATTGCTCAGGTGGTGGTCAGACTTCTACAGTCATTCTGGATTAGAAGACTGCTATGATTCACTATGGATACCTATTCGATTAATTAAAAGGTCTATACAAGGTATCTACACAGATTTAAGGTGGCGAGTGATGTGTGAATGGGTTTAACCTGAGGTTAACATTAAATAAAAAACAAAGGTAAATGACACAGCATTTAAATGGACAGTAATGTCAAGAAATAAAAGTTTACTACATGAAAAAAGAATTTTAGAACAAAATCTTGTATTAAAAAACTATTGACTATTTGAGTACATTTAAAAAAAGATTTCATACAAGCCATTGTTAGGTAATGTAATTTTGTAGAAAAGCCACAGTGAATTGAAAGAGTTCATATAGTGGTCAATGGAAGATTAAAATAATGAAATTTTGACCCTGCAAGATATTTTAAAGCATATGATTGGGATATGGCAAGCCCATTATCTGGTTCATCATCTGATATTATTGAGGAAAGTAGCTAAGAACATTTCAGAGACTGGATTAGATGCTGTGAATAAGGACATCGATGGCTGTGAAAAAGGCCAGGGTGTAGAAATCCATCCCTTAGTTTTTGCAGCAAGTCAGAATTCTGAAAATAACATAGTTGGGGTAACACCGAAACTCCTACATTCATGGAAGGATGGGAGATAGAAGAAGATCCCTAATGATTTCCTTAATGATCTCCTGAGAACTTGACAGTCTATAAAAGCACTGAAACTCATGAGGATGAGGATATCTCTTTAGCAACAACCACCAATAAAAGCACAAAGAATAAATAATAAATGCTAGATCCTATAAGCAATCGGACATTCAGAAGTCTCATCTCCCCTTAGAGGTACTATTAACATAATAAAAAATTCAAAATGGCATTACACAAAGAGAATTTTGCAAACATGCCTGCTACAGAGACCACTCCTATTGACTGCAGAGGATTCCCAAGGCGAGACACCTACAAATGTATTCCTCACCAGATCAGTATTCAGGAACACTCTGGTGACCAAAAGGCTTCATAACAGATGAATCTTGGGCCCGTGATACTCAGCACAAATTTTACTGCTGAATGAAGGCTCCTTCTACAGAGTATCCCATTGAAGAGAAAAATTTTGTCCCAAACTGATTACTTTATTGCCGTTGAAAGCAGCCTTTCAATAACACGAAAGAGTTTTTATGACAACAGGCTTCTGGTTGACAACCAAGGCTACTCAAATGCTAGAGGAACATGACTACTCTGCTAATTCCTTCTTTACACACAATGTTCATGAGAGAAAACAGCACCATGATTCAAATATTTGAGAAAAAGGAATTTCATGACAACTACCAGAACTACTTACGCTTTCTTGAAAGAGAAAGTTTGGGACATCATCTCATCCTTACTTTTCTTGCTTAGTAAAGCTCCAATGTCAACTCTACCATACCAGTGACTCCTATTTAGCTTTGTATTTCAGATAAGACTTATCACCTCATTTACACATCTGTGGCTAGCATTGACAAAATATCTTCCTTTTCAATGCACATTCCAAATCTGCAGCAAGCAGCATTGATCATTCTATTATCACTCTGTTATGCTTAATTTCCTCTTCATCTTTCAAGTCAAACTCCATCTCAGACTACATCAATAGTGGTGGCAACACACTGATTGATTACCCTTGCCTTTGGCAGGCATGCACGCTGCAGGTACGTTGTAAGACTGCTTTTGTGTTACCCCAGCACAACTGAGCTCTCCTAAACTATTCAGAGAGTGAAATTAATAAGTGTATTGCAATCTTTAAGCACTCTGATATGACTTTGTAACAAGCAATTAACTGATGCAGCCAGACAGTTTGACAAAGCTCTAGAAATCTCTGCCAAGAGGACTCTGCTGCAAACATAAACCAGCTTCAACATCCACCTGGGCAGCTCCCTGCCTCAGCTTTGCCCCAGACAGAAACAGGCAGGGCTCAGGTGATCTTACCCTTTCCCAGTCATGCAAAGGACGCAGCATGACTGCGGTACGGAAAAGCAGGGATAGTCATTCAGTATTCTCCACTCTGTATAAACAAAGGCAGAGCAGAAAATTAAATGCAAGAAACTATGTGAAATGAAGCAATCTTAATGATTCTGTGATTCTGTGTGAACTCCTTCATCCTTCTAAAGCAAAGGAGCTTTTGGGAAGGAATGTCCCTAGAATTCGTCCTGACAGTAGCAGTAATTTCCTGATTAAATCAATGGTTGCCATTGGCTCTGATTTAAAGAATGAAAGAAGCACTCTTCCTCTTCCTTCTTTCCAGATCCAGCCAAATCACCAGCATTCACCTCATCCATAGCCCAGCCCATTGTCCTATGGCCCCAGAAGTGAAACTACTGAACACAGTGGACATTGGGATTATGCCTGTAAGAAGTGCCTATTAAAAAGAATAATACTATCAGTCCCTCTTTTCTGATACTTGAAGATCCTTCGAACCTTTAGCATTTCCAAACACATCCAGATTATGAGCAGTAACTTGTTTTCATAGTTTATCAGCAAAGTATCTTGCAAACTGTCCTGCAGTCCATAGATAAGCAACTGCAAGCAGAGCAGAAACTGAACAGCAGGTCAGCAGCACAATCTGGTGATGCTTTGTGAAGCTTTTGTCCCCTTACATTTAGCTGTGCTGGCTAAGGCCCAAAGCAGTAGAAGTCTGCTTCCCACAGAAGGACGGGTATTACCTGCAGATGCTGCTTTCAAACCTGTGTTGTAATCTGCAAGCCAGTGGCAAATAAGGGAAACTGCTCTATTCCAAGATCAACCAACTCGAACAAGAATATTCCACAAGTTCCTTTGCCACCTGAGCAGAACCCTCACTCGCAGACTGTAATAAAGAAATACGCCCTTTTTAATTGCTGTAATTTTTTAACATTTTTTGAACATTTTAACCAATTTTTTTAAGACATCAGCACCTAATAATTGTAGTATTCCTCAGATTAGGACATGTAAAAACGCAATGCTCAAATTGCTAACAGTATTTCATCCGTCATTTACCACCCTAAGTTTATCTCTCCAGTGCCTGCCTTTTCTTTATCTGGCCTATCTCCATATTACACAAACAAGTTACAAAAACATTTGAGAAAATTAATTAAGAAGAGAACTTTTGCTCCATTTTTTCTGGCAAGGTCAATTTAGTAATTTGCAGCAATAATTACAGGTGCTCTGAGTCTACTACTGTTTGTGTTCCCCAGACACTACTGGTGCAGATCTGAACAGAAGTGATAACTAAAACAGTCAGCCTATATTATTAACTCTGCACTAGTTTAATTTCAACAGACTTTGATTATGGAAAGTGCAGGAAAATAACCACTAGCTATAGATGGAGTTTTATTCATGTCTGGCTGAATAATGAAATCACGATGTGCACAAATAACATGTTGACAAGTATTGATTCACAAGTATATATCACATTGTTTCTAGGATTGTTTTCCAGTTCCAATTTATTTTCAAAATACGCCTCCTCTCAGTTTACATCTTTTACTTATATGACTATGTGTTTCTGACCCTGCTCAAGTTATGTATTTTGACATCGGAAAGGAGGAAACTTACAGTATATAACCTTAACTCTTCCCCTGGCAGTCATGCATGCACACACAATTTTTGAAACAACACGTCACTTGACGTTTTTCAGCCCATGTAGCCTTACAGCAGGGAAATGAAAGATGACCTCTTCATGTCCCTTTCAGGTTATGCTTCTAATGGATCTCTTCTATAGCTTAAGATACAATAAAAGCATTTCTAAGATGACATAACCAAAATTATAAGAGTTGAATTTTACTGCCATGCAATTAGGGTGCTGTTAAAGTTTAATTTCATTTCTTCTTAGACTTGCTGGTTGTTTCTTCCAAATGGGTTATGATTCTATGATCCTTTCAGTAACCTGCTGCTTGGCATAGGCTTCATGTTTTTGCATGGAGATAGACAAAACTATATTCATGCAACAGAAGATTATAGCAGTAGTTCTGCATACAGTTTTATAGCTTGGGATTGTGTATGGTTATGCATTTTACTGCATAAATAAGCACTCACTATTGAATACCAAAGAAAATGTATGGAAATGTACTGCCTCCAAGAACTGAAAATAATCATGTACTATGAATGCAATCTAAAAATAGGCAGTGTTTGAGACCCAAGAACAGATATGTTCTCCCACATGAAGACAAGTGTAGCTCTCATTTATCACGTGCTCTGAATATCTTTATACAGTTTATAACAACACAAAGAAAGAACTAGTTCTTTCCAGTTTTAGTCACTCGTATTGCCGATATAAGGGGAAAAGAGATCAAGATGTTAAAACCTGGCTTTCATCATACCTGGCGAGGAAATAGCCCTATAACGTATTCCTAGCACTGTGTCACAGATACAACACCACACCGAATCCAGCGTGAAGAACACAGCTTCCCACAGAGAACGCTTACTTAGAAACAGAAACGGAAGAAATTTGGATCAGTGGACATTTTTTCACAGCCATGTGTTAACTGCTTTCCCTGCACTGAGAGTCTTATTTATCTTAGCAGAGACATAAGTCCAATGTTAGGATGGATCTGCTGTTAAGTTCACGTGAGGAGACCTTGTTGCATTATGATGAATAGAGACAGAACAGCATTGACATAAGCTGAAACTGCTGAGGTGTGGTAGCACAAAAGCCTAACCGGCTCTTTAAAGGCGGGGGGACGGGACACGACTAGTAAGGAGGAGTAAGAAAAGTTATTTTACAGCACAGCTGAGGCAGGCTGGAGGACTGT
The DNA here is from genome assembly GCF_000687285.1 of Phaethon lepturus. Lineage (NCBI taxonomy): Eukaryota > Metazoa > Chordata > Aves > Phaethontiformes > Phaethontidae > Phaethon > Phaethon lepturus. The sequence continues at coordinate 9,869 of NW_010546704.1, read as the reverse complement.
GTGCCGTCTGGTAGACGTGTTTGAAAAGGATATTGAAAAATCATGAAATGATGGATAAGCTGCATCTGGTACCTGGGGTTCTGTCTGGCTGTTGCATGGCAACACGGGGTGCACGCTTTCGGCCCAGCTCCTGTTCTCAAAGGAGCGCCTTTGAAAGGAACAGATCTGCCAGCTGCAACCTTTCCTACAAACCCCCCACCATCGTCTGACCTACTCTAGGGATTGTCAGAGTCAGGCTCAGGAAAACGGTGAGAAGTTTTCATAAAGGGAAGGAGCCCCAAAAAGAGACAATCTAAGAATGTTATGCTGATATAGATACCACCTATAATTAAAGCAGATTTTTTTTTTCTTTGAAGCACTTCATATTGCCAGTTATGATGTGCTTGAAGAAGTACTTATTTTTCACTAGTGGTATGTCTAGTGTGTCTGTAATAACAATCTTCTGTATTTTTTCTACTGAAGACACTTCAAGCCTTTCCTGACAAAGAGAAGGGACTAAAACAAACAAATTTTGTATTAGAAGAATAAACAAAAGTCCAATCTCCTTTGTGCTCTCAGTTTTTGCTGTATGGTAGAGCAGATTATACATATGTAGCTTCCGCACCACATTTATAACTTGAGGAAATCTAAGTCTCAAGGCTTAGATTTTGCCTTTTTTTAAACACACAACCTTCCCTTCCTGTGGCAAGGCCGACAGGAGTACACCCACCACCCCATTTCTCATCCCCTAACTCTAGGGATGAAAAAATAAATCAATCTCCCACAGATGCAACTGGTATGGTTCGTGTTTACTGCCACCATCTTAAAGACTCAAAAATCCGCAGTCAGACGCCAGAACCTGTGGCTGTCCCCAAACAAGACATGTTTTACTAAAGAAAATTATGCTCATGTCCGAAAATGTACTGTGTCTTTCTGCCCCATTGTTGAAAAGGATCCCTGTGAGCCCCAAATCCCACCAGGGTTACTGGAGAGAACCCTTTTAACTTCAGTGGTTTCTGGTGTGGATTCTGGTGAGCAAACTGCCTTTTCCTTTTCTGATTCCTACTCATTCTCACCCCAACCTGATCTAAGCCGGTCTAAGGGTAGGGAGTGCACTACCATTAAATAATAAGAATCTTGCCCTCGCTTTATTAATGCCTCCCTTGGGAGTGCTAAGGACAGACTGGGAGAAGATGCTTACATTAGCAAAAGCTCTGTTCCTCAAAGAGACAAGTCTCGAGAGTTTGTTTACATCAGATGTAGTGACTGAATTTCACTTGACATGTCACAAGCATCAGGTCTGTTGGCCACAGAATAAATTGAGTAAGTTAGCAGGGAACTGCTCTATGCCAAGCAAACAGGTTGTAAAACAGTTCTGCACAAAATCTGGGGAACCAGCTGTCTAGATCTGAGGCACAGAATAGTATTTATTGCTTATGCATCACACTGAATTGCTAACAACATGGCTCAAAATTAGGAAAAGGATGATGAACATGGACGAATTCTTTTTTGTCATCCATTGTCAAAAACACTTTCACCACATGGACAACTACAGGGACCTGCAGGCATTACTTTTAAGGTTGCTAACATTTAAAGAAGTGTATATTAAGCTTGCAAACACAGGAATACCACAGTCTATCTACAACAGATGAGACAACTGCAGATTTTCATATGATGAGAGCACAGGTGCACAGTTTGGGCAGGAAATGAAGAAGTCATTCTAATGAGTAATTTGGAAAGCTAAATTTATATTTTTAAATAGATCCATATTTGCCTGGATGTTGCAGTTAGAAAACCTTTCCTTTCCTATCGTGACACTGAACAAACAAATGCTGGTTTTATTCATTCCTCAGTGGGTGGATTTTGCAAAAGAGCTCAGCATTGACCTCACTGTGATTGTGCTGGAACCAACGGGAATTTAACACCAGATTCAGCCAGAGTAGGAATTAGCTATCACTGCCCCAAGATGTCCAGTGTCCTCGATTTACACATTCTGCAAAGCCTTTATAATTACCCCATTATTCAGAGTGGCTGCACAACCATGTAATTGCCCCCTTTTCTGGTCCAGTTTCCCTGCTAGCTTCTACAGTTGTCCATTTGTTTTCCAGGTGGCACCTCTGTCCATTTACAAATGACGCCTTCCTCCTGGCTTTATAGAATTGGAATTGAAAGGAAACATCTGAAACTTCAACGATGAAAAATTTCGACTGTCCTTAATTTTAGTCTAGGATATGTAGTTGCAAATTTGTGACTGATTCACCAAACTTGTTTTAACTCAATAACAGAAGGAAAAAACATCTTAGTGGCGCAGACTCTAAGAAGAATTACTTATTCTACTCCACACCTGAAGTATTTATAATTAAATACGTCCAGCTTTGTCTATTCGAAGCAGCAGAAATGCCAATGAATTTTCTAAGAAATATTCAAGAAAATGTCATCCTTTAAATTTTCAGCTATTTCTGGGTAGACTGTTAACATTCAAAAGGTAAGACATACCTAAACTTAACTGCTCATCCAGAAGAAGGCAAGAAATAAATTAAAGAAACATTTCATTATTGTGCATAAAAAACTAAAACCGGGAAATAAATCATTATATTATATTTGTGGAAAGAAATGAGGACTTCAGCAAACATGTTGTACATGGAGATATATTAAACAAACTGCTGTAGATCGTACAAAAATATATAATCATTAGAGCAGAGAAGCTCTTTTAATAGAATGACAAATATAACAAATGGAGTTAGAAGACATGAGAATAACAGTATTGATGTCCCTCAGAAAACTCTAACAACTAACAATGATAAACAATCTTGCAGAAAAACAAAGATGAAATAACCTTACCATGTAGTTATAGTCATTGTTCAGATTGAGTTTACAGCACTGAAGCCTCAGCAATCATTGCATGGCAATTCCCCCCTCAACCCACTGGAGTCTATAACCTCCAAAGCATTTCTCTTCCCATATGCCACATTGGATTTTTACACAAGAGTAAACCAATGTAATTTGTGTCCTTTACTGAGGTTGCTATTATAACCTTGTATTAAATTTATTTTTTGCTCTTCAAACTTTCCGGCTGAGATTAAATATTATCACCCCATTTGTAGCCCAAACATCTCCGAGAGCACTTTTAGTACTTAAACCAGAAACTGGCCAACATTTAATTAGTGTCTGGCACACTCTATAACCTACAGTGTCTTCCCCAAAGAAATGTAGTTTTGCAGGCTGTGTTTTTGCCACCTTCTGTGTGACACTGACCTAGCCCTGCAGAAGAAACATGGTTCAATCCTGCAATGTCCTGAGGTGCTCAGCACCTTCAATTCCATGTGACAGCTGTGGATAATCAGTAACGTGCAGGATCAGACTCCTAGTATATATCCTTTTTTTGGCAAAGAAGTAGACAGGGCTCATTAACAGGATAAAACAGTAAAGACGCAGGCTTATCTGTCTATGAGTTAAACCATAAAATAACTTCATTGTACTATACCCTCGTGAACCTTCAAGTAATTACCTGGCTTGATTGATTAGACTCCAAAAGCAAGGACTGCAAACCCAGCATTCAGTTGTTCTATTTGTTAAAATTTTAATTTAAAGCTGCAAGTAAACTAGCCTGCTGCCCAAGTGCAATTCCAGTTCCTCTAGCTTAGGAAAACTACTGCAAAACTAAATACATCATTTTGCATTTACTATCCTTTGCTTAATTTGGGAGCATGAACAGTAAGGCCGCATGCTCAAAGTCAAGCTTGAAACGGTTTGGCTTATATCTTCAAAAACACGTTTTCATTGAAGTGGGTCAGAGGTTAGTTTGACCTCTACCCTTGAGCGCTCAGCAGCAACACTGTAACATCAACCCAACCTCTGCAGATAAACCACTGAAACGTCTCTTGATGCACAAGTGTACCTCTTCGTGGTTAAAAGACAACTCTTCTCCCTGCAGTACAATCTACAAAACAGCTTGATCTCTCTCTGCTCTGAAGGTGCGTCACCAGGAACGGCCAAAATTCAAGACAAAGGAAGATTGCTTCCAATGATCCTGGACACAAGTTTGATATCTCACTGGGGCCTTGCAACTCCTAGGCTAGGATGATGATGGCCACCACATCAGTGACTTTAACAGAGGTAGTGATCTGTACTAAAAAAACATCATGGACAAGCACAGCCAGACCCAGCAAGATACAAAACATTTCACTGGCATCACTACCTGGAGAAGAAACTGAATCTCCATTGAGGACTTCTCTCTTTCTGCACTGCAAATCTCCTTTTGCCACATAAAATGTCAGCCAATGTTCCTACTAGTTACTTGATTGAAAAATCCAACTGCTTACATTTAATTAGCACCGCAAAATTATTCCTCTTATCAGTGGCATGCTTGCTCTTTTCAGGAACCTTAATGAGATGCCCTCTGGAATGCTTATAATTGAAGGAGAAAATGGACTTAAGTTTCTAAAAACGAAGGTCTTCAGGCATTATAAGTCATAAATGTATATGAGAAGAAAACATTTCATTTTGGTTCACGGCCCACGCTGCACATAGCTATGATGAAAGATTCATATCTCTACATTAACATTTAACCTGTAAGGTACCGGGCATCCGCAGAACTCATTCCCTTCCACTTAAGTTAGACTCTGTGATTCTTCACAAAAACGTCAGCTGGTGTTTGTTGCTAAGGAACAACAAATCAGGGATGGACCTGAAACTGGCAGGAAAAGAGAGGGGTATCACAGACACTATTATCTCTAGAACTGCCCAAAGGAGCCCGAGACAGCAATACTTCATGTTAGCAGAGTATGGCCTGCTCTTTTCTCCTCATACTGCCTTAGCTGCAGTAGCATTGAGGCAAGGAGCAGCTCAGACAACTTCACACTAATATAGACTTTCTCTTTTCGATAGGAATTCCTCATGGTCCTTTGGCACTCAGATGAAAAAAAAAAATTCCACAGCCCTCATTTTTCTGTCCTGTTGCAGATGCCCATCAGAAGTAATGGGATTCTGGATTCAGCAGTCCTCATGAAAATTGTACCAAGGCAGAGATAGAGTTGGGAGTTGCAGTTTCAAAGTAAAGTATCTTTTTGAGATCCACCTTTCCTTCCTCAAACAGCTCCTTCCAGCCTAGAAGTTCTTTTCTGCATTTTCTCACATGGAGAGAATTAACTTACCTCTCACCTTGCAGTCCTTTCTTATGCTCAATTTAAAATGTCCCCACAAATAAAATACCAAAATTCAAAGAGCTTTATACAGTTACTACACTTTTTTGCTCTTATACAACCATACATTTCTCTTGGTGAATTTAATTATTGCATTTAATGGACTGCTACCAAATGAATTGTACACATGCTGATCACATATATGTTTTTGTACATGTGATGATCATGGACTCTTTGACCAACATCTCCAAAGACTGACTCTACCAGAGGACAGATGGCTGTGGGAAGCAAAACATATCTCAGTAGTTTCTTTTAAGGCCCACCTGTTGACAATGACAGTATTTATGTTTAGTTGACTTTTCTACTAGTAAAATGTGTGGCTTTGTACACAACTTGTCCTTTTCCTTACAGAACCATTGCTTCCACTAAAGATAACAAAATATAATCTTAAAATCCCTTCATTGTCCTCTTATAGGTTGGTCCCTGAGCACAGTTCCTCTTGTCCTAGCCCTAGAGATGCCAGTAAGCAATGCCATACATTACCATGAATTACAAGCAGTTAGCATTAGGCCACTGGAAAGGTCTTTTGGCTTTATGGTCACTGACCATCAGCAAGTTTTTCCCTTCAGGAAAGTATACATTACAAAAGCTTTC
>NW_010546704.1:0-4064 GCF_000687285.1 Phaethon lepturus | reverse complement strand
GCAGCAATGCTAAGGAAGTAAAGTTCTGAAGTGTACAAGAATGAAGTGGAAGAGCGAGGAGGAATGAGACAGGGAAAGGGTAATGTATGAAGTATGATAATATTCCTCATATCACCATGTCTTACCTTGCTCACCTTCCTCTGATCCAACCTCCTAAAGTAAAATCCATCTACTCTTAATGAATCCCTGCTTGTCTTTCTCTTCCCTCATGTGGCCCAAAATATCTGAAGTGCCCAGGGAAGTACTCCTTGATCAGTTCTGATAGCAGGTAACAGCAAGATAATCAAAGGCTGAAAATGCAAAATATAGATAAATTACCAGAGGGGAATAACTACAGCAAAAATAATTTCATTTTGTAACTAGATTTAACTTCATGTGAAAATGACTCACAAAAAAGATATTTGTTTTAGTTGCTGAAGAATAATCTGTAAAAAGCACAGTGAATTGTTTTTATTTGAATACAAATCACTTTCACATTTATTCTAGACCTGTTTATGCTGCTTCCATAATTTGTGCTTCATCCAGTTAAATATTCACAAGTCATGACATTGAACATTACTTTTCCGTTGACAGTTGTTTTCTAAGTACCGTTCTTCATTTAATATGTCCTGACCTCATGTATGTTTGACAGCCTCTAAGGACTGCTATTCCTCTGTAAGTAAAAAATTAGTTCTATTTGTTGTATTTTTATATTTTCTCAAGAATTTCTGCCACAAGCAACTCAGGCTGCAACTGAAATATTAAAATTTCCTTCTCAAGATTTCATCAGAAGTCTTTGGCTCCAATACAAAAAACATATCTGTGATTTTATGTGGTTTATGTGCTGAGTATCTTAAGATCCATAAATTCAACAGACTCAAATGAGGGAGAAGGCAAGAATGGTTGCAACAGTTTGAGTGCACAGTCCTACAAATAATACTCAGAACTACCACAATTATCTGAAAGTCACCAGGGAGCCCAAGCAAGGTCTGATGGTCAAAGCAATTACAGTACAGTTGCTATTTATTGCCTCATGGAATACACAGACATAATAATATAATCTTTTCTAAACTGTTACCACTAAGCTAATGCACCAGAATTCTACCAGGAACACAGTCTTCTGGAAAACCTGCTTTTTAAAAGATGTAAATATAGAAACACAACTCTTTGAGGTCATTACAGAATCCACAACAGTGTTTTTCATAAGAACAGGGTCTTTTGCTAAAACAACTGTCTTTGCAAAAATTGTCTTTGGGAAATTTTATTCTACCTTTTTAAACTTACATTTCATTAGACGCCTCACAATCCCTGTGTTATGAAAGGAGGCCTAATAACAAATATACAATTAATTCTGCAGCATTAACTACTTAAGGTGATTTTGGCATTAACTGGCACAAAAAAAAAAGCTGTTAAATCAACAGCCTTTTTTCCAAGTGCTTACTTGACGAGAATTACATTGAGCCCTAATCCTACATCACCAAAGTAAACAGGAACTGAATCAGACCTAAAGATGCCAGTACTAGAAATCTCTATCATGTTCCCACAAAGGCAAAGTTTATTTTGAGTTCTCTGGAAAACTGAAAATGTGCCTGCTTTTGTACAAACCCCGACCATGACTTACTGCTGTATGAGGTCCAATCATTCTACTTTGGAATTACATATCCCTGCATTTTAAAGGAGTTTCATTAACTCTTTTAAAATTTATCCTTGCAAATTTCCCTTGATTTTAAAGAAAACAACAGGGTCTTTGTAAATTTTTAAGGTCCTCCTTCTCTGTATACTTTAAATAAAGACTTTGTCAGTAAAAAGCTAGCAAGAGAGTTCAGCCTTCTACAGCTCCATTCATTTTAGTAATCTCTGAACATTACTGTGAAAGAATCATTAATCCTACCAGTCCTCCTTGCATAGCATTTTCTTTCAGTCCAGTCTCAAAAAGCAGACAAAACCCTGCAAATTTTAAGTCAGTCATTGTTTAACTATGCCATGCTAGGAAGCCAATGAATAATGAAAATGTTTTATCCTGACATGAAAAAAAAATCCTAAAGTTATGAGAACAAGTGTGCAGCCATGTGACACATTAAAAACCTTAACAGCCTGAGGAATCACTTTGTTAGTCAGATCTGACTCCCTGCATAACAAGGATTGCTATATCAGTTTAGTGGACACACATTTTAAGTGCTATGTCAAAACCAGCCAGGCGCCCACACTCTAAAATGGAACATGGTATTGGGATGTTTGTGCTAGAAGATGCACCTGCTCCATCTACAAAGGGCCTTATCTAAACTTGCCACAATTGGTAACAGTGTGGTCACAAAATGGTGAAATAAAACCAGTAATGTCAAGGGCAAGCTGCAACAAAACCACCTACAAGAAAAAAGCTGGAGAATCAGGCCAATCCATAATTTTTCCAAGTTAAATGATGGAGAACCAGTAAAGGCATGTGCATTGTCACCTGCTGAAACCTGGAGGACTGCTGAAGGGGTAAGCTTTGGACCACGTCTTCCCCTGGCAGGCATCCAGCCTATGGCCGGTAGCTTTGACACCATGGTTGGGAGGCTAGAAGAGACAGAAATGGCTCCAACAGCTTGAAACGTCAAGCAGTTTCCAGAGAGCTCCCCCCTTTTCTGCATGACCTAGGAACAGCAAATACTAAGAAGATAATGGGACACAGCAATTTAGTTTTACCAGAAGGACACGTAAGATAATAAAGATCATCCTCAGCTCGGAGCAAGAAGGCACAAATGTACACATCAGACCTCTCCTGCTCTGCGCGCGTCTCTCCCCGCGGTGTTCGCATCTGCTGGACTCATTGCAGAAAGCCACAATTGCCTGACCGAGCAACACACAGTGCACATGGGACAGAGTCCAGGCCAGTGAGCACCGTGTCGTCTCCCTGCACAGTTATATGTTCAAAAGCATGCCAAGGAAGATGCGGTCCCTGAACAGACGCTGCTATGTCACATCCATTGGGGTCTGGAGCGAGCGGGCAGAAGCCACAGCCCGACGCTGCGAGCACCGCTACCTGCCATGTGATTCACACCAGCGTTTGGAGGAGCCAAGCGCACCGCACTTCAACATGCACCAAGAGTCCAGGTATGACAACCTTTTCAAAACACTAGTTTATCTGATTCAAAACAGCAGTCATAAAACCAACCACCTTTCATAAACACATCAAACAAATAAATGGGAATTAATGTCTTAGAATTTTTCAGAACTAGAAGCCATATTTACTTTCAAACTGACAACAACATTTCCCCAAATTGGCACTGGGTACTTTTTTATTACTACTACAGTGTTTCAAAAGGCATATTGATAATGCAACCACGTCGCATCTCGCATTTGTTTCTAGTTATGGGATAAGGCAGAGTGTGCCAGTGCATCCTATCAGCTTTCAGGCAAAATGAGACATTTGAGAATCATCTGCTACTAATGGGAAATGTTCTTCATTTACAAATTAATATTCAGTGGTTTTGTTAACTTGTTTAGATCTTACCTCAGTATACAATAACCAAACTGTGTAAACATTGACTCACTTCACAAACGAAAACTACAAATAAGTAGTTTTTGCCTTTAAACTGACACTTAGTAAATGCTTATCCTGCGTCCATTTCCACCGTGAAAATCCAGTCTGCGAAGCTTTATGGTATTTTAAAGAGCACGTCACTAATCTGTGGCAGACACGAATTTAATCTAATGCACGCAACTTTGTTATCGGTACTTTCTTTCATGAATACAATATGCCACAACCACATATTCCCTTTAATCACCAATCCACTTGCATAACCATCCTGACTTCCAGCACTAATCCCTAATGCTGCCTTTCCTACAGTGAGCCCCTCTCCAAAACCAGATTACCTGCAACGTTTGCCGGCCGGCTTAACTGCTCATTCCCTTCTCAATTAAACGATAAAAAGAGGGAAGGCCTCTTCAGACAGCACCATTCCTCAGGCTAGAAAGATGCATTTATAATATCCCCAACTACAAAGTTATTTTTTAAGAGCATGAGCAGAACTATTAAATCTCTGTGTGGGGAAAGCTTTCATTTTAAGCACAAGATTGCATTTAAGGTTAATATGCTGGGGGGT
>NW_010546703.1:0-41031 GCF_000687285.1 Phaethon lepturus | reverse complement strand
CTGACCCCTCTCCTTACTTCGCTCACAATTGTCATGGTTGCTAAGCCCAAGGCGGCCTCTGACCACCACATCTCCCACCAGAGACCATGAAAGTGTGCCTGAAACTTCCCAAAACTGTACTTCAACCTGCACAAGCTAACATCCTCATTGCCTGATCCTGCAGACAACCTTGGCAAGGGCCTGGTTAAAAATCAGATCAGAGCAGTGAGCTGGCACCGACAACTGATCAGTGCTGCAACCCATTAACACCATCCTTGAAAGGCAGCAGTTCTCAGATTGCTTCTTTTAAAAAAATTTCCTGAGCTTTTAACATCCACAAGTTCAGTGCATTGTGGTGTTCTGTGCAGCCTGCAGCTGCTCCTCAATCTCAGAGTTTCCCTGCAGCACTGCTGGTGTGCATCTGTTTTTCCATTCTGCTTCCGCTGGAGATTTTGTTCTTCTGTTCCTGCTGTCCTGTTCACAGTAGCTATATCCTCAGGCTCCGCTGTCGCTAACCAAGGGGAAGTACAGTACAGATATATTTTTGTGTGTGTGTGCAAGAAATCAAATCCTCTCTACCTCTTTCCTTCATGGAAAGGCCACAGTTTGTAACCTTTACCATTTCGGTATGTCAGCCATTCACATGCAACCATAACTGCCCAGCTCTGCATCAAAAATGAGTAGAAAGCTTAATCACATGATAAAGAGATGTTGTCATCCCCATATCTCTCACTTTTTTTTAAAGCACAAGCCTTTCTTATGTGGCTAATTCAAAATGCATATCAGACCCTCTTTTGCCAGCTGGTGTTCCATAATACCTGTCAAGCTGGATAACCCATCAATGATACAGCTTTTGAAGGTCCCAGAGTGGAAAAGAGAGGTGGCGGTCACCATTATTGATATGACTGGAGGACTATAAGAGCTTGTCAAGCATGACATGTCTGTGAATGGAAAGATCAGCAAGGAGATTAACAAAAACATAGGTGGACCAGCAAAGTTTTCTCTATCAACTAACATGACAGATTCAACAGTAAGAATCATTTCTCCAAAGGAGCCAGACAGCCACTGATAAGCTGCTAAAGTGTCAGTTGACTAACCAACGGGCAGTCCCTTCTCTCCTGCCTCTTTCCTCCCTCTGTGACAGCAGTGATAGGAAAGAAAGGACCAAACCAAAATGGTTGCAGTATTTCCTTTAGGAGATTCTCTGCAGAAAGCATTTGAAAGGGTCTCTGTGAAGAGAACCAAACAAACAGAAGAAAAAATGAAGCAGAAAAGCAAACAAGAGACTTCCCTTTATTAATAGTCCTTTCCATGCCCAATGTCATACAATTAGTCTTCCTGAAAAGATCCTTAATGCTGGCAGATGTTGGTCCATTCATGATCGCCATGTAGTTCGCAGGCAGACAAAGTCACCTCCTTATAGGTATGTACTTAAATTATAACTCACAGAATAGATGCTTCAACAATTTTTATGCAGCAAGCATAGAAGTCACAACCTCAGTTGCATCTTTGGACTCATTTGAGGCCTTCCTCTCCTTCATTTCTGGAAAAGAAGTCACTCATAGTACATTTGTCTAGGGTGTCAGGTTCAGTGGTTGGAGTAATGGCAATAAATTCATCAAAACGTGCATGTTAGGCTATGGAGTGGGTCTGTTCCTACATGCTTATTTTATGTACCTTGTTTTTCTACATAATTGCTTGAGGTGTTTGGTTGTATTTCAAACCCATGAGCAGTCAGATGAGTTGGCTGGAAATTGTGTTGCAAAAGTGAACAGTCCTTCTGCTTCCTGTCCCGCCCCAAACCAGCTCCCTTGCCTCTGCTTGCAATGTTTCTTCTAGATATTCACCCCAACCCTTCCCTCTTGCCTGCCTGTATACCAGGTGCTGAAAACTGCCTTGTTAAATGAGGAGGCAATCGTCGGCCAGACACAGCAGGATCAACCAGTAGCCTATGGTGCAACAAAGGGTCAAACAGCTAACAGAGCCTGTCACTACCAGAGGTGAGAAAAAGTTTGGAAAAGGAGCAGAAAACACAAAAATGGATTTACAGGTTGGGCCATTGGAAGTGGATCTGGAGAAGCACAGTGTGAATGCTAGGGTGGTACAGGCAGGAACGCAAGCTCATGTATACCTTCCAGCGTATCTCCTAAAGAGAAATACCAGCAGTGAACTTATACTGTATACAGGCTTTACATTTTGAATATTGATTTAGAAATTAGCAGATGACTCGACCTGTTCCATTCATTCCCCTTATGCCTTTGGCAAGTCACTTGCAAATTTGATTGCTGAAATCACTTCACACGGCTGAAAAGCTCCATGCAGCTTCAGTGAAGTTAGGACTTTATTGTAGATGCGCTTTGGTCCTTTGTCTCCAACACAGCTGAGCACTTCTCAAAAGTGCCAAAGTGACTGTGAATTGAAAATGCTATCCTTTATTCTCTTGGTGCTTCAGCTGCCTGAAGTTTAAATGGAGGTGGGATTTAAGCCTTACATGTCTTGCAAATGTCCCTAGCTACCCGGGTGTAATTTTAGTCACAAAAAGAAAAAGGTAGTTTTGTGGCTGGAGCAGATGTTCAATTCAGTCTGTTGCTCAGTGCTCCAACAGATGTACCAGAGCCGTGGAGGTCGGAGGAAGGATCTAGAGCTACTGGCAAATTAAATCACATTGATCAGTGCACCAACCAAAGTGTGTAAGCACAGTTCCAATGGTCACCATCATGGTCTGGCTCAGCCAAACCCCTTTATTATCTGCTGAGGTGCTTGCCTCTGCAGTATCAATGGATGTTTGTTGAACTTTTAGCATTTTCCATAGCAAATATCAAACATATTTGAAAATATGTGTCACATCTAACAATATATATTTTAGAGCCCTAGTTTAAGGAACTATGATACACGCAGGAAATTGGGCACATACAGCGACTTCAGGATACGCGGAGTCACTATAATGACTACATTTCTCACCCTGCAATTTGTAGTTTATGCAATACATCACATACATTGCCTTCAAAATTTGTTGAGCTGCAAATAAACGTGCTTGCTGGAAAATGATATAAAAGATGACCCATAGCAGGAATATTAGAACTTGGGAGTTATAGTAGTGCACTGAGTGTTTCTAGATCCCCAATAAATGCAGATTACCTGTAATTTATTTAACATATTCAGTATATTTTTTTATCAATGCTCTTGAACTTAACTGTAGTTTTAGGACTGCAAAGTATAATTTCCAAATATTTAACATCAACTATCCAGTAAAGTTCGATTAACATCTCTACGCATGTTGAAAGTCCAGCAAAGTGGCTGTGTGTTGCAGTTACCCCAGCTGTGTGACTGCTTGGTTCATGGCCATTCCGAGGTGCAGGGTGTGCTTCATCTCAGAAGTCTGAAGGAAAGTAGGCACCACAAAATGGGAAGATTCAGTCATGCTCTGCAGAAGCTCCATCCAATCAATCTTGTCTCAGCTTTAGGGATGCCACTTCCTGAGGTCAGTAAACCAACAGTTTGAAAGTAGCCCTTCATATCTTAGAGTTGTAAAGCATAACACTCAGGCATCAATAACATGAAGCTGCCAAATGCTAAAAGCACTCAGCTGAAATTCATGGGAAAAAGTCAATTAAAGGACTAAATACCCATGAAGAGCTCATATTTGACCTATTTCTAGACCTCCTCACAGGTGTCAATAAACCAAAGCTTGGTTATGCTACATTTCTTTCCAGATGGCAGCTGACATTAGAATCTTAAAAAACTTAACAAAGGGTTGAACTGACCAAGCAAACTCACTCAACTTTTGTCATGCTTGTGATAATTATACAGAAGTACGTCACAATATCACTACCAGTGAGAAGAAGAAATGGTCTGAATGAATGAGACCTGTAGGAAAAATGGAAATTTGGAGAAATCAGTTGAAACACTTTTGCTAGAAATAACTAATTATATGACTTCTTATAGAAGTCTTACTAGATACAAATCTATTAAATCAATTCTGTGGCTTTTTTACCATGAATACTTTGATATAGATATCCATAACTTTTTCATAGCATACCAATCTCCAAATTAAATATATGCTGATGACTCCACTGTTGACATTCTCAGTAAAGCCACACTGTTGTTAGCAATTGCTTTGAACACATCGCAAAAGTGCAGTAGAAATCAAGCCTTACTAAGACAGAAAAGAAAGATATTTCCTTGAACATGTCAAAAGTAATTATTCCAAGTTTGTTGTTCACCCACTTCTGCAAACTTAGTGGAGCTAGTACTCCACTAACTGTTTTGGTAGAGAGTGCATTTGCTCTCTCTACTCAAGCTCAGCAAGAGAACAGAGTAGGATTCCTAAATCAGTCATTTTCTTTCTTAAAAAAGGGAGCATCTAAATATAGTATGTGACCACATTGTTTGGCAATCTAAATGACACAAGATTTCTGAAACGATAAAGCTATAACTTTTTCCTCACACACATAGTTTCCTTTATAACGCATTTAAAAGATTTATTTTTTTAACACTTTATGCTGTTATAAGTATTCTTCATCACAATGTACTTTTAAAAGCCTCCTATTTATTGCACAGTGTCTACCCAGGTAACTCTTCTGTCTCACCTTTTACAATTACAGTGCCAAAGCTACACTATTTCCCTATGTCAACCATAGAATGATACCAAACAACTGAAATGCTGCAAGCATCCCTCTGCAAACAGCTTGACAGCTCTATACACTGATTGAAAGTTACTAGAGCACAGTTTATTTTTAAGACAGCTTCAGTCTCCCTTATTGGAATTCCATTTATTACAGTCAAAAGAATACAATTCTGATCACTGCAACTAATTAGCAGCTTAAAGTAAACAGAAAAAGAAAGGCTGAAAGACAGCACTTATTAACTTTATTTGCATGACTAGGGCAGGAAAGAATTATCTAATGCTTCATCCATTTTTCCATAAAGGCCTAATTTAAGACATTGACTCATGAATACATTTTTGAGAACAATTTACAAGTAGAAATGTGTCTTCAAATGATTCGAAAATAAGTCAGTTGCAACAACAAACGACTAACTACCCAAAGGATGTGTAATTCCCTTGTTTGTCATCACCTACCATCGCAGTTCATACACTTGCAGGGAGATGGTACAGATACATTACATATGATACTGCATATATGATTGGTGCTTTCTTTGTTTGCAAAGTTATTTTCCTTCATACAAGAATAATAGAAAGAAAAGACAACCTTGTAGACGGATAAAGGAGGCAAGAGACTTTCAGCAGAATATAGACACTATGTTCACCTAGGCGAAACCACCACCAAACCCCAGCCCTAATTCTGGAGGTATATTGAGGCCAGCTCTCACCTGCTCAGCTTCCTTTGATGTCTTAGGTTTCTTATTTAATGTATTAAAGGGTGCCCAAAATATTGCACTGTGTTTTTTGTTTTTAAACTTGAACAGAAATAGGAAAAAAATGCAAAGATGTTTTCTACACTGACATATCTTGAAGGTGCTCCTTTATGCAATCTGCCAGAACACAAAAATGCAGGGAAATTGTGGATTAAAGACTCTTGCCTCAGTTTTACCCCCGGCTTGAGTATCCAATCAGAACCCAGCAGGCCTCTGAAGAAGCATACCAAGGAAAATTAATTTCTAATTTTCTACAGGGGCCAAGCCTGAGTACAAACTGTTTAAACGTTTGCCAAGCGAAAGTGTCCACTTTCATTGTTTCACTTGGAAAAAAAAGATCCATAAGCTGGCATACATCCAGATACCTGGCAGCTTGAAATTAGAATAGGTGATTCTGACCCCAGAGAAGTTTGAATTCCATTGTTTACCACTTTAGATGAGCAGAATAACAAATTGTCATCTCCAGACCAGATGGCAGGACAATAGTCTTCAATCAGAAGACAAAACGCAACATGTCAACTTCTGAAATGTTAATATCTAAACAATCTTCACATTGATTTTTGCAGCTACAAAGAAAACTCTGTATCTTCCATAAATCAACCAGCAAAATTTTAACCCTTGCTCAGGCATCTGTAATTTTTTGTTAGCTAGTAGATGGGTTCAGCAACTTCTCATAGATTCCCAATTCGTTTAAATATCAGCTAATTAAAACTTCTTAATTTGGATAAATTTTATGATTCTTAGGTTATGAGATAAAAAGGAAGTATGTAGAAAAATGATAAATAATCAGGGACTTACCTCTACCTCTCTTAAGTCATAACTTTAAATTACATAGATTTAAAAATTTATAGATACGTTATTTTAAATGCCTGAAAAGTTAGAAAGTACATACACCTTCTACCTGCCTAGCCAAGAGGAATGATGTTAATAATCTTATATTTAATGTTGCACCTCTTTACTGGAACACTTCCATCATACTTTACCAACTATATTGAAAATGTATCAAGTAACACTCCAGAGACTCAGCAAAAATGACTTGCATAATGGAGGTTCCTTTCTCATAAAGCTGGAGAGGACCTGAACTCTGCCGTTCACCTGGGGAGACTTCAGAATATTCTTCATAAAACAGGAGAAAGCCTCATAAGGCTCTATATTTTTCAGTTATAGGTGGGTACACACGCGTCCATATCTGTATTTATAGTTATGTCTAGATATAGATATACACATTTAGTCTGCATATGTCGCACAATATAGATTAATATACATATACCTCATGGATTTTTATACATATCACACATATTCTCACAAACACTTGGTGTTTTAATACCATCCCTTACACCTCAGCATGGTGCACAGGCAATTGGTTTGTTTTTTTTAAGTACATGAAAAACACATGAAGTATCTTAACGTGAAAATGAACTGGTGGAAAAGTAAACTTCTACTTGAAAATAGTGTAGAAGATAGAAGATAGACCTTCTTTCATATATTTCCTTCTCCAAAGGACTGATAATACCATAGCTGCCCAGCTTATCTCTGCCTTGAGTTTCCTCCTAATTTTTCTGAGGGTCTCAAAAGTAGATACCTGTTTCAAAGTGAGATTATGCTAAAGCAGCATTTTCACTGCTCAGTGGGTACTACTAACCAGCTTACTCACCAAACTTCCTTGCCCCAATTTTACCACCTTTTACCAGCTTAATTCAGTGTGATCAATACAATCAATACCGCCTTGCTTCATCACCTCACTCTACCTACTAGAGTCACTCTGACCTCACAAGTTTGGTTTTTTTGTTTTTTACTTTCCCCTCTGCCAGCACCTCTTGCGTCCACATCTCCAGCTACTACTACTTTTGCTCTTAGGTTAAAACTCGTGGCCCCCAACATAGAGTTACAGCTTTCAAAGCCACTTGCCTTTCCCTGGCATTGACTGAGATCCGCCTGTCAGTAGAGAGCTCCTCCATGCCCAGCTCCCACCCCTCCCTTATGCCACTTCAAGCCGCTCCATCCGCCAGCACCCCTGTTCTGCCATCCCTGCCCCACGAGGTGATGCGGTTCTGCGTCTCGCTGCGATTGCAACCTCAGTGCCTGGTTCCCCAGCGTTTAATAAGTTGGGCACCTCATGGTAGACTGTAATCTCCAGACGCGAGAAACAATGGACTTGCCTTAGTCCTCCCTGGATGCTGCTTACATACTCCAGGTAAGGGATTGCAGCCCACCTTAAGGTCTTACCGCATTCCACTGAAACTGTAGAGTTTGCCTTTTCACTGAAGTGCTATTCTTACCACTTTGTAACTAATTAAAATGTTTTTATGAGATATTTCTGGCAAATACAGCCACGTCTCCCTTGATACCACTGCACGCCCGAGCTGGCAAAACATAGGAGTGTACGGGGAGAGGCAGGAGGAGGCAGGTCCGATGCAAAATCCATTGATGACTACTCTCATTTGTTCTAACGGACTTATGTTCAAGATTATTTGGCTCATTAGAACAACTGAGAATCTGCTACGGTACCCCTAATCTTTGTTAGCAGATGTCTGCCTTTGGACCATATGTTGGGTATAATCACTTTCAGTTGCCATTTCTACTGCATGGTGAGCGATTTGGCAACTACCTCTTCTCGTCTGAGAGGCATCTGGCACAGACAAAAGCAAGCCCTGTGGATGTTTCTAGCGAAGAGAAGGATATTGAAAACAAATTATGAATATCAAAGAATGTATCTGGAATGTGCTGATAGTGCTTCCACAGCTATTTGCATATTTGCCCACAATGATATAGTTTCCTGTATGTACAATTATTCTAAGAAGTTCATAATAAACAGAAACATTGAGGTGTGTGACGGCACAGAAAGGGAATAGCAATTTTACCATGTCATGATTTTTACCAAAGCAATGGTACCTATGTTGTTCTGGGGTTCAGGACTCCCCCAACTTGTTGCACAATAGTCACATATTCCATGCCCCAAATTTGCACTTCACTATCACCAGAATTTGTTGTTCTTTCTGTATCTTTTGGTCATGAGGACAAAAGAAGAAACAGAAATAGCACCATGGGAAATTTAGTGGAGAATTAGTAATTAATCTTATGTCATTTTTAAGTCAAGTCTGTAAAGTGTTAAATGTTTGCGATGAAGGGTCTCAAAAGAGAGACCTCAAAAGGGTCTCGTGAAATACATCAGGATGGTGAAACTGCTCATAAATATTCTGCACAGTCTCTTTTGCCACTTTTCAAATAATTCTCAGGATTTAGAGTTAAATTTATTTCAGTTTTGACTAACTCTCTTGATTGATGAACGTAAACCAAGCCCAGTTTTATTCACACTGCTTCCTTCTACTTGGTCCTCCTATGCCATGTCAGGTGTTGTCATTACTATTGCACTATAAAAGCTCTGAAAGTCTATTTCATCCAGCAATGATTAGTAGTAATGTGTTCTTTAAGGCTTCTTTTTGTTTTAAAGTGCTTTATCACTAGAGGACTATTCCTTTCAGGCACAATATACAACTGCATTTTGACACGTTATAAGGCAAAGCTCCAATTTGTAGCAATATGAAAAAATCTTCCCTTTCTCTCACACAATTAAAAAACCCACTGTGTTGCTGGCATAGCTGTGAGTACATTAGGGACTTCTGCCAACCCAGCTATGCCAGCGACACAACTCGTTTTTGCACATCTTTGACCAACATGGTTATTATTTTGAAAGAACTGTGGTCTGTGGGAACAACTTCTGGTTAAGAGTTTCATTTCCTGATCGAGGCTCAGATTCGGATTTCCAAGCACAGTGATACAAATCCAGTATAATATCAAACACCAGGATGATTCCAAATCCCATGTCTACAGAGGAAAGTTGCTCGGTAGATTGCACACAAACAAAAATGAGAGCAGGATCTGAACTGCGGATGAGAGAGCACCACAAAGATTCACTTGTTCAAAAACTCACAAATTGCAGGCAGACTTTACTCAGCATGAATAAAGGTGGCAGACATACGACAACATTTAAAATAAATGCAATCACAGATGTTTTAATCAAATGGTGGTTCAAATTTAATTGAAATAAGCTTAAGAATTCTCAACGTCATTAATTGCTCGGTTCTGTACGTACAGCATGGATGCCAGGCAAGAGACCCAGGCTGACGAGGGACGTATTTAGAGAAAGCGTCCCAGGAGCTTGTTTCCTTAGCAATTTACAAAGCAAATGAAGGTAATCTGAAACTTCAAATCTTACAATATCTGCTTTATTAGACTTTAGTTTCTTGTTTCTCTTTCCTCATTAGAAAACTCTTTTAAACACTGAAACCTCTATGTAGCTCTTTCACCTCTTTCAAATCCCTTTCTCTAAACTCTTAGGCATATATTAGACTTTAAACGTGGTACATGAATTAGTTCCTTGTGATACTGTCCCACAGCGGGTATTTTACTGATCTAATAAAACCACAATGAAATTACTGTACACAACTTAATATTGAAGCCCAATTATTGATTTTTAGGGCTTTATTTCCAACCCAAAAGTGGCAGCATGTTTTAAATCCATGCAACTAGATCCATCTTTGGCAAAGAACCAGCCAGCCATAGCGACATACTGTTCGAACGTTACGTTTTCCTCCGCTGCTCCGAGAGCCAGGAAATGATGTGTGCATGTGGGTACATACAGTATAGATGTCACTCAATCATCCTCCACCTCTCTAATTATTTTTATTGAACCATTGCTTTTCAAACACTGAGATGCCAGGACTGTAAGAAGGGTGATGGCATCTCAGTGGGGAGATGACAATAAAGTAATTTAGTACTATAATTTGATGTCAGTACCAAAGCGTCGTTTCTCCAGATCGAAGGCCTTGGGAGGAAGCTTAAATATCTGATACAACTAATAACACAACCCAAGTGGCCTTGTCTGTGCTATGGTACTGATTTTTAAATTCATTTTGCTTCAATATAAGGAAATGTTTGAGAGTTAACCTGCGAATATTTGTTCATGAGGGAGTTCACACTGTAGTCACTGCATCCAGGAGTGACCCAAAAAAATTCCCTTAATTTCAATAAACTTGGAATGAAAGTGCAATAGTTCATTCACACAACTAATTGGTGGAAAATTTCATAGTATAATATTAAAGGAAGATTTCAGTGCTCACATAAAATGTAAAGCATATAGAAAACAGAAAGTAGTAAAGTAAAAACAATGCATAGGAAAAAAGTCTAAGAACCCAGATCCCATCCTGAAAAATATTCCCAAAGGAATAGCTTAAATGCTATATGAAACTGAAGTACTTATTTCCCTTTTGTTTTAACCTTCTGAAGACAATGGAATATGAGAAGAGAAAGAACAGCAGAGCGTGTACTAGGAATTAAACAGAAGGAAGAAAGTAAAGTTGAAAAAATGGACGACTGTTGAACTTCTGTGGAATTCAGAGCTCTACCTTAATTTTCTTAATTTAGTTTTCTTCTTCACTTAAATCCTCTTATTCCCAGGAAACCTTCACAAATGATTTGACACTTTTCCAACCAGTCTTTTACTCATTACAACATATTAATGTCTGTAAAGAGGCTTAGTTTTTATGCAAAAACAATTTTTGAACCTGGTTGGATTAGCAGAGAACTTTTCAATTTGTACAACAATTACATGCATATATCAAACAATGCCTGTACCTCCTACTTGCTACCTAGACACAGATTATTCACAATTATTTGTCAGCCTCAAGAAACAAGCAGCTGAACTACCTATGCAATACTCAGGATACTGTAAAATTAAGTATTTAAAATGAGTATATATAAAGAGAGTTTCACAGATATTCGTGGGAGCAGAAAAAAAAACAGGCAGAAGAGGGCATTTTGCAAAAGCCTTTAGAAGCCATTAACAAAACAAACTGTTGTATAATTAGGGTGTGCAACCCAAAAGACATACATTCAGGCTATTTGTGTATTATGATGGTTCAGAACAGATATGAAGCTGAGAATGTCACATGGTCTCTTCTGTTTATAGAACAAATTATTCCCAAAAAAGTTGGAACGCAAGAATACATTTTGTACAGAAAGATGGGAGCTGTAATGACTTACCATGGGAAGAAGTAAGTAGTAAGTCGTAAGGTATGCTAACTATTATCTTTTATCAAATGACTCTTTAACTTATGTTCAGTGCATCCATTTGATCTCAAGGCACTGCTTTTTTGTCTTCTAGATACAAGAGCCGTCTGTAAACCTTTGAAAACAATTTCCATAATGGACCCATCACACCGTGCTGTATGATCTTAAGTATTTTCCTCTCCTACTATTCCAGAGTCTGTGCTGTTATTTTAGTCAGATGATTACATTTCCATTCGTGAGGAAAAGATTAAAGAAAACTGAAGTCATATCTCAAATGCCCGTTCTCTCGCTCTCATTCATAACTCTATGTACAAATCACAGCAAGTTGGATTCTGAGTCTGGAAACTCCCATATATAATTCTTTAAGACCGAGAGTCAGACATTCTGAAATTGTCTCCAGTTCAAAGCTCCCTTTATTTTATAATGCTTACAACATTTCTTCATTACTTACAAGGAAATCGTCTGAAGAACAGATATCTAAAATTGGAAACGGTAATCTGCTTTTGATGGAAAATCAGAGACTAGTAGGCTGTCTTCCATATGCAACAGTAATCCCAGTCCATCCATTCTGAAGATTTACAACAGCAAGAGCGAATTAACAGTATTCTAACTGTCGAAATTGCCTCTCAAGTTCACGTAATCAGAGTCTGAATTCAATATACAATTCCGTGTTGAGTAAGCAAAAATAAGCTAACAAATATGCAGCCTGTCAGTTCCAATGAACCCAGACTGCAGAGAGTTGACAGCATATAGTCTCTCATACAGCTAAGAAAATTACAGATTGTAGCATGAAAGATTACACATTGTTAAGCAGTGTCAAACCACATTGGCAGTTTTCACATGTCAAATGTGTAATTACATAAGGATTATTGCTAGAAAAGCACAAGATCTGGGTGATGTGAGCTGAGTGCCAACTCAGCCATTCATCTGAAAACATTTAGCGTATATATGCACTTCGGATTAAAAAGAAACTGTGTTTCAGTGAATTTGATTTTCCTTTTGCTGTTTTGCTGTGGGTTTTGGTGGGGTTTTTTTGTGATTGTGGCTCTGGTGCTATCACTGATGCTATATTGCAGTCTCTAAAGGATACTCTTCCAACCTGAAAGCATCATCTTCACACAGAAGCTGGCTGTTTCTGGTGTGCCACACCAGCACCTCTACACCAGCAAGGAACAGGATAGCCCCTGCTTCGAATTTCCTTGCCTTTGTGGGCATAAGGCAGAGTTGTAATTCTGTTTTAAATAGGATGCTTACATATTTTAAAAGAAATCTATTCGCATTCAGCTACCACAGGGTGGAGAACTGGGAAAGATGATTGTACAAAGGTGTAAATGGACCACCTGGGGACTAAGAGAAATGAAGACTGTCGTAAGGCTAAATTTCATAAAGGTCACTGAGCTTGCCGGCAGACCTCACCACCATCTGCACAGCTTTGAAGCAGGCATATTTCTAGTGTTGTGACTAGCTGTGACTTTACAGGGACTTGTCAACTAATAGCTGACCTCAGGCTGAATTTTAGTACTCACCTGCTGTAAGCAGTTGTTATTAACTTTGTATTCAATTTAAAAAATTAAAAAAAAAACTAACCCAAATAATTTGTTGTAAGTACATAAATTATAGACATTGCTTTTAGGGCAAATCGATGGTTATTTCTTCACAGAAAGAACAACATTATGTCAATCAGAAGTTAACACAAACCAAGCAGAACCTAAATCTTCACCGGTGTTGTCAACAGAGGCAAAAAATACAGATTCAGAGTCTAAACAATAGCTAGAAACCTGTCTCTGAGCAGAAAGAAAAAGACTTGGTCTAGAAACCTCTAATTTAAAAATTAAAAACATCTGGCAGAATTTTTTAGTTTTGATGAAGGAAAGAAATCTACATTTCTGCAAAATATTTCTAGCCATTTTTCTGCTAGTCTAGTGTTAGCCTTTGTTAATCTTAACTCAGACCCAGCCAACAGAACAATAAACACTCCTGTGCATTCCAGCATGAAGCAAAGCAGAGATTACGCCATGTGAAAGCTACAAAGACAGACAGGAAAAATGAAAAAAAATTAAAGCCATGCTCTTGACTTTGTCCCAACACTTCAAATTAAATAGTGCAGGCAGGATTTTTTCTCCTGTTCATTCAGTAGCTGACCTACCTGACAGCAGCTACATACAGTGGAAATACTGGGATATTTCAAATAGCGTTTGCCAGCTAACTCAAAACAAGAACAGAGAGATGGAATTGCTCCATGAGTATTTTGAAAAAGAAGCACTCCTATTGCTTTAACATACTTGTAACTTGCTTCATCTTATACAGCAGGAAACCCTTTTACAGCTTGTTGCCTTCAGTACAGAGTCCAAGACCAACAGCTTCTTTAAGAGTAATGCTCTTCTAAAAGGTTGCTTCAGTAACGCCTTCTGTTTCATGTGGTTCCTGTGCCTCTGGACCATCACAGACTATATTACCAGAAAAATCAGTGTAAAGCTTGTTGATGATGGGAAAAAAAAAGGAGTTATATATTCCTAAACATAAATTCAGTTTTGCATTGCTCAGTAGAATTCAGTTTCTGGAGCTGCATGTTAGGATGTAAGAAAAAGCAGTTCTGCAACAGCAAAGGATCTCACATGTAGCTCAAATTTAGAGCATTTTCAGAAAACATATACTTAATAGATAATAGTCATGTTTCACACACACAGAGACAATGCTGCTAATCGGGTCAATTCCACTTTTACGAAGTCTCACTTTGTTCATTTTTATATTAGAATGGTCTGTCACACTTAGAATAAGTAACATCTGAATGATAGACTGACATTAAGTAAACTCTTCCTTAAGAAGTGAAATGCAGGCTTAAATCATCAACAAGGAGTTACATTAGATGTTAAGGCTTTGGCTGATAACATATTGTGGATTGCCAATAGCTCTTATTAGAAGAAAATAAAACAGTCTGATGCAGTGAAATAAGAACAAAGAACAATGGCAATGCAGAGTAAAGTGTCTAGAGTTTATCTCAGGGCCTTGGGATGGTTCATAAAGGAATTTGGAGATCAGCTTTGTGACCACCCGAAGAACACAAACATACACAAGTCTATGGGACCTGATGAGATGCATCCCAGAGTCCTGAGGGATTTGGCTGATGTAGCTGCCAAGCCACGCTCCATGCTATTTGAAAAGTCCTGGCAGTCAGGGGAAGTTCCTGGTGACTGGAAAAAGGGTAACATTGCACCCATTTTTAAATAAGGTAGCAAGGAGGATCCTGGGAACTACTGACCCGTCAGCCTCACCTCTGTGCCTGGGAAGATCATGGAGCAGATCCTCCTAGAAGCTGTGCTAAGCTACATGGAGGACAGCCACATGATTCGAGACAGCCAGAATGGCTTCACCAAGGGCAAGTCCTGCCTGATCAGCCTGGAGAAGAGAAGGCTCTGGGGAGACATTATTGCAACATTTCAGTACTTAAAGGGGGCTTATAAGAAAGATGGGAACAGACTTTTTAGCAGGGCCTGTTGCCATAGGACCAGGGGTAATGGTTCTAAACTAAAAGAGGGCAGATTTCAACTAGAACTAACGAAGAAATTTTTCACAATGAGGGTGGTGAAACACTGGCCCAGGTTGCCCAGAGAGGTGGTAGATGCCCCATCCTTGGCAACATTCAAGGTCAGGTTGGACGGGGCTCTGAGCACCCTGATCTAGCTGAAGATGTCACTGGTCACTGCTTACTGCAGCGGGGGATTGGACTAGATGACCTTAAAAGGTTTCTTCCAACATAAATTATTGTACTGTTCTATGTGAATACTGGGAAAAGGTCAAACTGGCTGTGAAGTTGGGATATTCTGCTAAGGATAAGGATAAGGAAAGCTCTCAGAAAGTCTCCAGTTGCAACTGCAAGATTTTCCTTTATAGAGGCTTCCTGGAGGGTAAAATACTCCGGCTGTTCAACCGTGAATTGCGGAAACAATGTTTAAAGCCATGTAATTATTACACAGAGTCATATAGGCAGTGCTGTTCTTTCAGGACAAGTCTTTTTCCCTGCCCCAAAGTGCTTACACACACCTTCACAGCACACACGCCATGGCCATCAGGCTGAAGCTCAGGCATGGAGAGCTGGCCTTATACAATATAAAAACATGCCCTCAATGGACATGAACTCCATAGTACCTTACTATTTTGAAATTAATATTTAGCTTAGATCTCAATTATTTTCATCCTCTACAGCATCCTCAAACTGTTCCAAAGAGTAACCATTATTCTGCTGCTGTTCCGAAGCTTATTGTCCTTCCCATAGGCTTCCACCTTCTTTCATTACCTCTTTTGAGTATTACCAGTGCTACATCCAAACATTGGCACTTTTCTAACATCTATGTGATTCTAAAATTATATGCCATATATCTTTTGTACTAGGCCAGGGACTGATGAAAACTTGACTTACCTAGCCAAAGTCATCCCTAGTGACAAGGATTTGCTTCCATTCCCTGCTGAGAGGGGAGACAAGAAACCAGATCCATTTACCAAACCTCTGAAGAGTCTGAGCTGAGGCCCACAGTCAGAACTCGATGTTTTGATATTTGAAGAAAGCACTTATTTAGTAAAATGGGAACAAAACCCCAAAGGCAATTTAGCAAAGGGATTCTTTCGAAAGGAGAGACTCTAGAAGACTTAAGCAATTTGTTACACTTCCTTCAGACAGATACTTTTAGTCTTTTTCTTTTCCAGAGAAAATTAGATCTTTGTAGTCTGGTAAAGTAATTTGTACGTCTCAGGACTAGCCCAAAGGAACTGGGACAGAGCATGATTTTAGAAAATTAAATTGAAGATTACCTAGAGACAGAACTGACCAGAAAACAGTTTCCTGCTTGAAAATAATATTAATAATAATATTGTTTTCACCTGAATCAACCCCAAAAGAAAACAAAACAACAAAAAATTCAGGTTTATTGTGCGTCAGAGTTTTATACAAATTTTCACATCAGGAACAGTGAAACAACATTTTGGAAGCAATCTAGACTTTAATATTCTGCACATCTGCTCTGTGAAACTGACTTTCTTGTTAAATCTGAAAGTGCCTAAACTGTCTAGCTTCATTCAGCAGCCTCTTGAAGATGCCAGAATTTGCTGCTTCCTGGCAGTAAGACAGCACCAGTGGGACTATTCCAGCTTCCCAAAATCAATTTCAGCATGCCCACGTTCCCAGTCTCAAGGCTGTAATGGGGAGGACCTCAAAAACTCTCATCTGTCTCCAGCCAGGATTTTCAAGGCTTTTTAGGCAGGGCTGGAAGCTGAATCCAAGTTAATAATAGGACTTTCAGGCTTCTCCCCTGGAGACTGGTATCTTGGAAGCACTGGCCAGGGGTCTGCCACTGTCTACCTTCTTCAGCCACTGACTTTGCATCAGGATGTCTCACCGAGAACAGTGACCAGGTGCCACACAAGCCAGAGGGAATGGTCTACATCTCCAAGACAGGCCCACTGTGTGGGCATGCCAAGGCTGGTCACATCTCTTTTTTTTTTTTTTTCTGGAGATCTATCTAGCAACAGTTCTCACTGCCAGGTAATGCAAAAGCAGCTATTCTCCAAACCCAGTTTGCTGGGAAGGCAGGTTACAATTGGCCCTGAAATCTTGTGATGTTTTGAATTCATTATTTTGCATGGTGTTAGTGAGCTGTTTCCGACAAAGCACACTTTCTGACCAACACTGCCTGGCGATAGTCTGAATTATGGTCTGAATTAAGATTGCCAAGAGCTTGACTCACGACAAAAATATCAAGTTCCATCGGTGATGGGGATATATACTAGGGCATCCCAAAGTGCAAGAATCTCCCATATTCCCATATATCCTGTATAACATCTGTCAACTGCACAAGGATGTGTATACATTAGGGTGCCCCACAGGATACTCTAATATGTAGGAAGATTAATTATGCCCAAAGTGGTCACTTGTATCCAGCATTGTCATGCTATCTCAGCAAATCATCTTGTTTTCCAAAAATCATGGAACATTTACCCAAAGGGTAATACCCCAAAGGGTAATCTTCCCCTCAATAATAATCCCCACTTTAATAATAATCTCTCCCTTGATAATATTCCAAAATAACCCAAAGGGTAAATCTTCGTTAAAGAATTATTTGTCTTCATTAGGAAAGCTCATGTAGTGATAAATATAACTCATCTCCTTAGTTGAATTTTGTTATCATTTAACAAGATCTTACATGAGCAGCCTTTTCTCAGATGGTTTGTCTTACAATGAATGTTTCCTAGCAGCCATCATTTGGGGTTTTCAGTCCCATACTTCAGACAGCATTTGAACACCTCTGTACAAAACAGGCCCAACCTGACCAGCTTGCTCAAGTCTTTGTTCAGTCAGTGATTATCCCCAAGAATGGAGTTTTCACAGACCCTCTGGGCAACCTATTCACGTGTCTAACCACTCTCAGGATAAAAATTTGTATCCTCATAATCAGGATTTCCCATGTTCCAGCTTGTGCTGGCTTCCTCTCCTATCACTGAAACCACTGGCAGGAATTGTGTCATGTAACAGTAAAATTAAATTATTATCCTAAAGCAAGCAATATTTAGATGTCAATGCTCTTAGGAAAGCAGTAATTTTAACAGTGTTGTTAACTGATGTGTAAAGTATAAGTGTACCACTAGATTCCTAGTTTCCCAAACTATTGATAAGAGTTCTGCAAGTATTTCCTATCAGTTACCTCAATGAAACTCATTTTTAGATATGTGCTAGAGATGCATAGAAGTCTACATATACGCTTATATGGTTATTTGACAATATGAAATACAATTTTTTCCATATGTCACATAAAATCTTCTTTGTGGTAAAAAAAGGCTTCTTCAGCATTTCAGGTTTGGTCTGAATTCACAGAAGGATAGCATGAGATGCTTGAGGGAGAATTTAGCTGTAAACAGTTAATAGGGAACCAAACAATGACTTACCAGAAATGATCTAGTATTCCACATCTTTTTTTCCAAGATCTTTTAAACCAGCTCAGAGAGAATGGCAACACTCCTAGGAAAAGGTACTTCTGTTTCCTTTTTCTTGTATTTAAACCTTTCTTTGTCTACACTAATATTTCCTATGATACTATGAAGTAGTTAGGTAAGTAAGTATAAGTAACAAGAAAAAAGAACAAGATATGTCACACTAAGACTTCTTTGGAATTCACGTACCAGGCAACACTTCTCTGTAACTAAAAGTGGCAATCGAAGCAAAGTGTTAACTTATGTTTGGCTCTTTTGAGATACGAACAGCTATATCCCACTCCAAGAGAAAGGATGCTGTTTGGATCGGTGAGGCAGAAACAAGAGACTGGGCTCCGTCAGCAAATTCTACAAAGAACTTCTGGTCGAGATGTCTCACAGTAACTGCTCCTTTTGTGTAGTTTTGTGTTCATGGAGAAGATGTAACCAGCACGTAGAGCTGCTGTGCAGAAAATGAGGGAGGAAGCACCAGCGTCCTGAAGAAGCAGAAACGCAACATGTAAGGGCAGTGCTGTGTTCTCATGCTGTCCCTTTTCCCACCTGCACCCTTTTGCCTTTCTCTCTAGCTAATCCCTTCTCAGGGAGCATCAAACCACAGTGACCACGTGGAGCTGGCATGCTACATCAGTGCTACCACCTCACAGGGGAAGGGACGCGCATGGAGCGTGATGTCATTCCAGCGAGAACAGAGCAGTCCTACTGCATTTCAGGAATATCTCTTCTAGGACATCCCCAAATTTGTGAACTCTCACCTAAAGAATTTATGACAGATTACCCAGCACTTTTATACCCTTGGTTAGAAACTGTAAAGATGCTATAAATGTCAATATTTTATATGATTCTATTTGGGAACCATTTCCACAGAATCACCGAACGACAGAATCATAGAATCATTAAGGTTGGAAAAGACCTTCAAGATCATCAAGTCCAACCATCAACCCAACACCACCAAGCCCACTAAACCATGTCCCAAAATGCCACGTCCACATGTTTTTTGAACACTTCCAGAGATGGTGACTCCACCACCTCCCTGTGGTGGGCAGCCTGTTCCAATGCTTGACTACTCTCTCCATAAATAAATTTTTCCTAATGTTTGGTCTAAACCTCCCCTGGCACATCTTGAGGCCATTTCTAGTTACTTGGGAGAAGAGACCAACACCCACCTCACCACAACCCCCTTTCAGGTAGTTGTAGAGAGCGATAAGGTCTCCTCTCAGCCTCCTCTTCTCCAGACTAAACAACCCCAGTTCCCTCAGCCGCTCCTCATAAGACTTGTGCTCCAGACCCCTCACCAGCTTCGTTGCCCTTCTCTGGACACGCTCCAGCACCTCAGTGTCCTTCTTGTAGTGAGGGGCCCAAAACTGAACACAGGATTCAAGGTGCGGCCTCACCAGTGCCGAGTACAGGGGCACGATCCCTGCCCTACTCCTGCTGGCCACACTATTCCTGATACAGGCCAGGACGCTGTTGGCCTTCTTGGCCACCTGGGCACACTGCTGGCTCATATTCAGCCGGCTGTCAACCAGCACCCCCAGGTCCCTTTCCGCCAGGCAGCTCTCCAGCCACTCCTCCCCAAGCCTGTAGCGTTGCATGGGGTTGTTGTGGCCCAAGGGCAGGACCTGGCACTTGGCCTTATTAAACCTCATACAGTTGGCCTCGGCCCATCGATCCAGCCTGTCCAGATCCCTCTTCCAACAACCTTGCAAATGGTGAATGGCCTCAAGATCATAGCTTTCGGATCACTACCTGAATATTAAAATCCTTAGGTGAACATAGCTAATAAAACAAATAACATGGTCAAGTTTCCATGATGTTTGTCAAACTACTGTTCCGTTCAGTCTGCTCACGAGCCACATTCCTCTCTTTTTCTTCACTGCTCTGAGTATGAGCCACTTTCAGTGGGGATTTCCTTACTTTATAGGCCATATAAAAGCACTATTGTTCCTTTACACATGATAAAAATATTTTAAGATTGGCAATTACATGTAATTTAATGGGTATCCTCAGCAGTCATTGTGATTTGATAAAGAATATAATTGTCCTGTATTTCTAGCCCAAGCTTGTCTGACTTTTGCAAAGATCAGCTCTCATTAGTTCATGATTCCACAAGCTTCTATGAGACCTTGATGAGACAATTTTTAATATAGAACTTTTCCAAACTTAACACTTATTTTAAAAACTTTAGACTTGACTGATTTCAAGAAGTCAAGAATAAATATAGCAAACCTAAAAAAACGCCAGCCGCAGGCTGTAATAAAGAATTATGGAATTACAACAACTACTGACTCCCATAAGATTATTTCAAGTCTCCACATAATCACGTATTCTTCACATATTTTCAATTTTGTTATGAACACAAAGACCAGTT
Source organism: Phaethon lepturus (assembly GCF_000687285.1). Taxonomy (NCBI): domain Eukaryota; kingdom Metazoa; phylum Chordata; class Aves; order Phaethontiformes; family Phaethontidae; genus Phaethon; species Phaethon lepturus. The sequence goes on along the minus strand of NW_010546703.1, from coordinate 20,261 downwards.
AATAGCTTTTATATCTCTATTTGTTTTCCAAATTCTAAGCATAGTGTTCTGCCAACAAGCTGGATTAATGGTTAAATAAAAAAAATAATAAAAAAACCCCAACAACAAACGGAACCATTTAAAAATTAACTGCTTACTTTGTTGTTTCCAGATTTGCCATGGTATCTGGGGATAAGTTTTCAGCCTGACCTTCCCAGTTTATAAGCCCAGGAATTTTCGTGACTGTCCAGATGTCTCAGGGCATCAGATTTATAAGACCTTGAAGGGAAACAATATTCATACAAAGCTGCTTTGTTCTGATGGAAAAATAAAAAAGCCTCTAATGGGTGTCTTATGTGCAACAGCAACATCACTTAATATTTGCAAACTCGGACTGTTGGAATGTCATTTAATATTAATTTCATTTTGATACCTGCTGATTAATTCAGTCATCACTTTCACATTCTTTGTTACTTGTGTTTTGTGTGCTTTGTACAGTAACACAGTAAGTTACTTAGTCTTAATGAATAACAAATATATGTGTATGCTTTAGGGACGTGGGACCCTCATAGAAGCAACAACTCTCCTATCCACCAGAGAGACAAAACTTGCCGATGGTAATTCATCTCACTCACATTAGACATCCATGTTCAAGAAAGGATGTATAGACCTTTAGAAATGCTTATTTTTCCCAGTTACCTACAGAGTGTACTTAAATGAGTAGTTCAGACTATTTTTATTGACCAAAAGTGTAAATGAGAGGGTTTTCCAGACAATCAGTGTTCCTACCCTTTTTGTCCTCCTGAATTTTTATTGTTTTTTTCCACAAAATTGGTTAGCAAACCCTCCACAAACAATACGTTCCTCAGCTAAAGACTTTTCCACTCTTATTATAGTGCAGACTTTTTACAGTTTTTTCTAGATCTGTTCAAGTATACTTATACCAATTAATTCATTCTTTACTTCCTTTGGTATTCCCAGTACAGCACAAGAAACTTGGAATTACATCTCTATGAAACCAACATTACTTTGATAAATGAAGCATTTTCTCATTAGCAAAAGGTACTCATGCATATGATAAAATCTCCAACAGGGTTAGCAGCTGCTTGTTAATGTCTGTTTGCTTGTTGATACAGTCATTTATGTTTAAACATGAGCCAATACATTACTGCAATATGTATATCTGCTCCCGTGTTTTCCATTTCATCCATGCATATCAGATCATATTTCTGTTTCTTTTACTATTTGCACCATTGCAAACTGGGAGCTACTCCTATTAAACTTAGCAACCACACCAGCATAATACTAGATAAAAATGAAAAAAAGAGACAAAGCCCGTATTCTTCATGCACATACATTTGCAATACATTATGGGTGCTTTCTGCTTTTCCTGTTCATTTTCTGGGTATATTTTCTGAGATCTGATATACTAAAGTGTTCAAAATGATATTGATGAATTATTCAACAACTCTCTTAACTGTGATTTATCTGAAAGCAGAAAGAATTCATCACCAGTAGACCTAAAATAAACCCATTCTTATGACTTTAAGATTAAGTTACTGACATAAACAAAATCTGAAATTCCTTCATATCGTGCTCTACATGAACATCAACAGTGAGAGAAGTGGAATATTTTCTTGTAGGAGCTGTAAGAGTGCAGAGATAGTTTCTCACTTAAGATCATACCTCTTCTTTCACAAGGAGAGTAGAAGAACTATGTATTAGAATTTTTTCTCCAGTTTTATTTCTGACAGTAAATGGTGATACAAATTGGAATTTGCAAGTATTGCTAAATGTTTCATATAAAGCAGGTAATAAAAAGGGCAGTTTACCGAGATTCTCTTGATGCCGGTTTCCAGCAATAAGTAAAGCCTGCAGCATATAGGAGTTATATATTTTTGTTATTTAACTTTACCTGTCGTGCTTTTAATTGGCCCCTGAGGAACAAGTTACCAAGCAGTGAATCCAGTCATCCCCTGGGTCCTGTAACCAGGGGTACACAGTTCAGCTTTAGTTCTATGCTTCATAATTAAGTATCCACAATGAATACACACACAAGACTGAAACACAGGATCCTATTGTGCTTTCACTTATTTGCAAACATGAAAAGTTTATTTTTAAGCTCAGCATTTTATAGAGGGTCTTTTCTTTCCCTCCTGTCACATGGAATACCAGATAGGGATGGTTATTCTGGAAGGCCTTTTTTGTTACATGTGGACAGCATGGAAATTAAGTCCCAGACCAAACATCTTAGGATTTGCAACAGGAAAAATTGTTTAAAAAAAACCCAGACAAAATTCTTCTACTGCAGTAGGAGTCTCTAATAGATTAATGTAGTTCTATTGGCTTACTTCATTACTTAAGATAGAAATTGTAGGACTGGTGGATTTATTATGTGCTTCTAACCCAGGGTACTTCTTTACATATTTTTATATATTTTCCTGTACGTTTCAAGGAAAAAATTCTCACAGTTATACCTGTATCTATCAGCTCTAGAGCTGGCTTTCAGGCATTTGAGTGGTTTAGATCCAAAGCCTGAACTAAGTCAAGCAGCTCCCAGTACCTGAAGGAGGGAGCTTATAAGAAAGATGGGGACAGACTTTTTAGCAGGGCCTGTTGCCATAGGACAAGGGGTAACGGTTCTAAACTAAAAGAGGGCAGGTTTAGACTAGATCTAAGGAAGAAATGTGTTCACACTGAGGCTGGTGAAGCACTGGCCCAGGCTGCCCAGTGAGGTGGTAGATGCCCCATCCCTGGAAACGTTCCAGGTCAGGTTGGACGGGGCTCTGAGCAACCTGATCTAGTTGCAGATGTCCCTGCTCATTGCAGGGGGGTTGGACCAGATGCCCTTTAAAGGTCCCTTCCAACCCAAACTGTTCTATGACTCTATGCTTCTATGATCTAGTGGCCAGTGAAAAGTTATTATCATCATGAATTATAGAGTTGTTTTCTTTGTCGAAAAAAATTTTTTTTCCAGTTATCTTTCCAAAGTTTTCATAATATTTGTCAAAGCTTACTTGTCACAGCTACTGGTGAGAAACCAAATATATATTTTTAACTTTCATTATTTGAAAATATTAGAACTTTTAAAGCAACTCTCTAAGACATCATTTTTTGTTACAAGTGCACATTCTCACAAAATGACTTTTAAAGTACATTTCTAGTTTAAAAAGTTTATATGTGAACTACTTCTTCTATTCCTCAGCTACTTGCCAGAATAACCTGATTTCACTTCTGTTTTCATCTTTTCTCAACATTTCTCAGGCTCCCTCACCCTATAAATTTGAATGACCTTTGGAACTTTGATCTGGGATATTATTTTAGATACAACTGAGATATTAATTATAATAGCAGTAAATACTGTAAGACTTTTAAAATCTTGAGCAAAATCCTGCTCTTTCAGTTTCAAAAGCATCAAGATATTACTCCATTGCTTCTTTCATAACCTTCATCTCCAGCACTTAGCCTTGGGACTGGTAAGAAATACCTAGTCACTTGAAGTGTTAGATTGGCACATATCCTAGAAAATAAGCTACTTCCATTTCTGAAATAAGAAAAAAAGAGCATGTAACCTACGTGTTTTAGACATTGCAAAATAAGGGGGTTTATGTGATCTTTCTCCTCTTCTGGAGTGCATACTGGTGCACACGTTCCCCTTCCTGCCGAAGCACAGATTATTATACAACAGAGGGCTTCAGAAGCAGTGAAAAACAATTTCTTGCTATATTAACTGCTACAATAGCATGCCTTCCACGCAATTATTTTCCTTTAAATTTATTACTGCAAATTATTAAATGCTCATTTAACTTTATCTTCATCAGTAGTCCTGTGTTCTTCATGCAAACAGTCTTTGTAGGATTCCAGCCTACATCTCTTTTCTATGGCTTTCATAGCCAGATGCTTCTCCTTAGTTATGTACCCATATAAGGAGACATTAAGGAAAAAAAATGAAATTTCTTTCTAAATGGGTATGTTAAAATGTAAAATGAATTGAAAGAACCTTCTGTGCTTTAGAATAAAAAAAAAGAAATGGAAGGCATGGAGAAAGTATACTTATAAGAAGATAATTTCAGTAAAATATATCTCCAAGCTTATATATTTAATGAGTTCAAAACAGTGGCAAAATTTTTTTCTAGAAAGTTGAGAGACTATTTCTGGTTTAAGGATTTTAAATTATTTTTCATTGACTCTCAAACCTGATTATGCTGAATAATATTCCACCTTTCAAAAATTTCCAGCTGGTGTAAGCAGAAAACATGGAAGGAAGTGTAATCCTCAATATGCAAATAAATGTAACAAAATCAGACCTTATGCACATTCATATTTTCAAGTACCTTTTTACACATACGTATATAATTTTGATCTTTACAATCTCTCAGAAAAATAATTTCAAAGGGGGCAAAGGAAACCTTCTGACAATGGAAGGAAGACATGTTTTCTAAATGATTCGCTGATTTTCAAACTTTAGCATTTTCCAAAAAAAAATAGAAAGACTAAATCCAATCTGGGTTTTTCTGTATTTACAAGACCATAATAAGAAAGAGACAAAATAAAACCAACAATAAGCATAAAAATACTAACCTGACCAGAAAGCATTTTTGCCTTGCCTAATTAAAATTTCTGAAAGCCATAGAAGTCTTAACCGTGCTTAAGCTTTTGATTTGGACCTATTCCAGAGCTTTACTAAAGGAGTTTATTGTTCTTCTAATTAAAATATTAAAATTAAACAAGAAGTAAGGAAAGAGGAGAAAGAATTTAAATCAAGAGTTTTCCAAAGAGACCTCTAAGGACATTTTTTATTTTATTACCCTGTAGCAATAAAAAAAAAAAAAAAAAAGGTGAGGACAACAAACTAGTATCGCTAATAGAGAGAGACTATGCAATACAAGTTAAACATAAGACACATAAGACATTTTGTCATCCCCATTTTCTTGAAACAAATTTCTGTCACCTTTTCCTAAATTCATTGGGTTTATTTATTTTGGAGTAAATTAGTAAGCCTTGCAGCTGTGGCTTGCACTTTATTTTTCTCTCTTAAGTAGCAGTCACACACAGTAACATCGTTTGAAGATGTCCTCTTCCCAAAGCCATCTGGGTTGACATTTATCACTTGTGGATGTAACCAGAATTTAGAACACCAAAAAGTACTGCATTTCATGATGAAAAACTTGAAAGTTTTTATTTTAGGAGCCTCTGAACAAGGCTTCAATTTCAGTATGAAGCTGTCATGGGTTTTATATTGTCTTTGCTGAAATTATCTGCTCTGGAATCACTGTTCAACAGCTGTGATAAGGATTCACAGTGGCAAAACCATTATTTAAGGGAAATGTGAATCTCACTGTATGTCATATATTTGAATGGAAAGCATGAAACATCCGTTTATACAAAGCTGTTTTTACTGTAAGAGAAGTAAATTGAAACTCAAGAGTATATGTAACAGCTGTGATGCATTTAATGCACTGTTCTATCCTGTTTGAACTTGTTTTGAAATAATGTGCAAGAGTAGATTATTAGTGTTACTGGTTATTTGCCTTAAGATAGTATAAAAGTGGTTTTGACTGAAAAATATTTCCTTTACAGAATGATGTTAATCAAAATACTAGAATTACCATCTTCCTGTGTTAAACAAAGTAAACCATGCCATTTTGAAGGCTTAATTTTATTTTTTTCTTATTCCAGGAGGTTATTCCTAATAATATTTAGTGAAAGAGAACTACGTTTTCAACATGAATACAGTTTCAGAAATTTGATGGTCTTAATTAATAAGAGCTAAATGAAAGCACTACACAGAAGAATGTAGCAGAATGGTATTTTTGCTCCCTTCAGTTCGAGTCACTGCTGATGTAGAAGGGAGCTTGCTTGCTTGCTTGCATTCTTTATCTAGGATTTGTGAAAGCAAATACGAATAACAGAGGAACGCCGTTACTGCAGGTTTGGAAGAGAGCTGAAAGAATCCAAAAGCACTACAAAAGGAAGCAATGCAGATCAGATTTCTGGAAGAATTATTTTTCTTACCACAGCTGGAGAGTTAACATTGAAAGCAAATGTTAAAAAGCTTTGAACAGTTGTGTATCTTTACCTGGATTAGATTATACCCTTGTAACAGGAAAATTAGTGAAACAAATTAATCCCGTGTACCTAGCCATCCCTTAAGACAGAAATAAAAGGAACCAAGATGCACTTATTTTTTTTAAATTAAATATATTTCAGATATTGTCAGCAGTATTTTTAACGTAGTTCTGCTGGAACTTTCTTAAGACTGGTTTGGAGACGTGATATTTGCCCACCCTATTGCACACTTCCATCACTGGAAAATATAGTATTACTTTACTTAGTCCTGCTCTTATGCCCTCAGCTGCTGCAAACAAGAGTTTCAAGTGGAGTGAGCCCAAACCAGTCGTAACCAGCATCTATAAGGATGCTACAGAATGGCTTCAAGAAAGAACATAACCCAGTAAACTGGCTGTCACACCTACCAGTTAAGTGCTGTGGACTCTAACCTTTCAGGGACATCATCTCCAGTGACAAATTGGAAGTCCAAAGTTAGCACCTAGGCTACCTTTGGCCTTAAAGGCTCCCTGGCACACAAGGATACTTGGGTGTCTCAAAGGCTGGGCCAACAAGGAGCCATTTTGAGTAAGGAGCCACCCATACATAACCAAGCAAAAGTGATGACCATAATAGTATTTCTGTAGTACCAGCCTTATCCAAGGCCCAAAGTTTATCCTTACAGCCTACACAATGCCATGCACAGCGGCCAACATACTTTTCAATAATGGAAACTGGATACTGAAGGCAGGAGAGCCGCAAAATTACCCTGTCAGGACAGGCTCTCCTCCCTTTTCTGCCCCCAAGAAAATACTCCTAAGCAAGGACTGACTGCCCTGCTTCCAAAAAAGTCACCTTGGCCATTCATCTGCAGAGGCAATGCTGGCTTTCCATGCCTGCCCGCATGACTTGACGTGTAGTCCCACAGCTTGGTTACCGCAGAAAAAGGATCTATAGATGGGATACCCTCCCGGCAAAGGCAGGACTCCAGAGCACAGGTCCCTCATTTCCCAGGTGTCTAGCCACCACCTGAAACAGGCATTCCTCACCCTGCCAGCCAAATGTTCAAAAGATGGCTACAACCACATTTTTTGTGTGGTGCTCCACCCACAAGACAGTAGTGGGAGATTCTTCCAAAACACCTGTGGGGTCTCAGGTGCCACACAGCTTAGTTTCTGTATTTTAAGCAGGATTAGGTATGAAAGACTTAATTGGGTTGCTCAAGGGGGACATAGCAAGAGAAAAGGCACATCATGTTTGGGTATAAACTAGATTAGGCAGATACTGGATGGGGATTCTTCACAGAATATCAGTTTCCATTGTCCACCAAGACTCAGCTCAAGCTCTGCTTGTCAAGAGACAATAAGAGGCACCTGAATTATTGGTTTAGTTGGAGCACTTGAACTGCTTTGCTAAGGATCCATTAGAAACAGGGATTTGCCATGCAGATCAGTATATGTGGGCTGACAGATACCTAACAAGGAACAAGAAAAGTAGGGGTCTCAAGTATTATATCCAGATCATAGTGATACTATTAGATGAAGACTTCAGAGTATAAATTTATAGCTGTAAATTAGTCAAAAGAATGTATGGAGGGTATGGTGGGATGACACCTCTATCATAACTTGACACTTTGGGTATGCCGAATCAGATGAACTGTCTGCTGTCTCTTTGGCTACTTGGGACTTAGCAGAATTATGTTTCCCTTGTTGCCTTTTCATGTTTTATATCATGTAAACTAAATTAACACCACATACAATTCTGATGTTTTAATTCCAACTGACAGATAAATTTGAAAAATTTGTTTCATTAGGAATAAATTCTACCATGCATAAAATTCTCTGAGGTTAAATAGAGAACTTCCACTAGCTTCAAACCAGCCAGTATGTCACCCACTGAGAAACCCAACAGTAAAAAGCTGTGGTCAATAGTAAAAAGTCATGGTCTTTTCCATGGAACTGTCAAAATAATGTTTTGTTACATAATGTATACTCCTATAGGAAGTGTGGCAGAGTTTATGCATCTCAGAGCAGAGGGAAAACAATTAAACATTCATTCTAGATTCATGCTAGAGTCTGTTCCGAATAATCCAGCTTTAAAGGGAGCATACTCATTTGAGTTGAGAGGTCAAGGGGGTCACATGTGACCCTTGGCACAACATTTCTCTGTAAACCATACTGTCTTGTATACCATAACGTATAGTAGGCCACAAAAACTAGCACAGCCTTGCCACCCTGGTCTAAAAGACTCACAAAGCTCAGGTGACTTTTTGATCCCAGCAAGAGAGGACAGACAGCAGAGCTATTAGTGCTATCAAAACCTATGCTCTTTTATAATGCCTGTAATAACAGTAAGGATACTATCTTCTACACAGGCAGGGGATTCTGGCCTCTGGGACAACTGTACAAGAAAATTTAATCTAATGTCTCCATTCAGCCTCTTTACATCATAACTTATTAATAAAATGACCAACATTTTAAAAGAAAGCAGGAGTTAGATACTCCACATGATTTAGCAGTTAGCAAAGCAACTTTAATTTCAAATAAGTCGCTTGGTATCTCAAAAGCTATAATCACTTACCTTAGTTGCTTAAATATGAGAAACATTAGAGAATTTGGGGTAATCTGAAGGAACCACTATGTCAGGATTTCTAACAATGCAAAAACAAATGGAAATGCCAGACAGTATAAGCCACTGCTGCTCATTAATGATTTTATGTCAGAGATGTGTGTGTGTGTGTGTGTGTATATATATATATGTACGATAACTACTTGCTCTCATAGGTGAGGTCTCAGGCTATATCTGACCAGGGAACTTGAGAATGTTTCCCTGCTTTGTGTTTGGCTCCATGCCCCAACCAATTCCCTATCAAGACAAAACCTGAACACACGACATCATTCCCCACTTCCCACAGAAAGGAAGCCCAAATACACAGGTCAGGCAAGAACTGTAGCGATGCATGGACCAGAACCCCAGGGCATGCATGGCAAACCCCAGCAGAAAAGTGTAGATGCAGCTTTGAAAGATTAGTGGGAGACTGACTGAAGAAAACTCGTTCAGTTTGTCATGTCTGAAGTCCTTGTCAAAAGTGAGTTTCCCCAATATCAGCTTGTCACAAAAATCAGCCTCTCAGAATGGGGCTCCACAGTAAGAAGTCTCAGACAATCAAAGATTTGGCAATTAACATTTGAGAAATTCTCCAATAGCAACTCCATAGTCAATGAAAAAGCAAGCTAGAAAAACTGGAGCACTGGCATCATGATAGGTACATCCCTAAATTCAGTGACTTAAGCTAATGTAATTTCACCCCTTCAAATGTATCAAGTGAAGGAATCTCTTAATCGGTGAAATATAATATTAAAGAAAAATAGACGCTCTCATAATAACTCAATATAGCATATAAGACAACTTCACAAACCACAATTCTGAGTCCCCAGTATTTCCGAATTCAAAACCACATGAGTTTCAACTTTCAAATCATAATATTATTTCATTATGCTGAAATATTTAGGATGTTGCTACACTTCTTTTTCGATCTACTACGCAAGAGGCATAAGCAGAAAATATTAGAGCTCTGCACAACAAATAACAACATCACCGTTTAAAAGTGGCTACTTTGTGTGCATGTCAAATGAGAAGATGCCTGCAAGTTTAGAAATTAGAGCTGCTGTTGGCCGTTTTGTTTAATTTTTACTCCTTGTTTCTAGTTATGTCCTGTGTCATTGTAACCCTATTACATCTGAAGTTACAGGGTTACTATCAACTTTACTCCAACACATTAAAGGAGAAAAAGGGTCTTTTCTTTTTGACAGGTCCCTGAAATAGTTTTAATTCCTCCCTTATCTACATGCATTATTTATAAATATGCATTATTCAGTACCTAATTTGGACCAAAAGAATTTTCATGGATCACATTTATAGCTGCTCACAGAAAATTACTTTGTCAGAGACTGCTAGCAACACGACTGGAAAAGTTATTGTTGCTGGGCAAGTGGTTGAAAAGCTTAAAGACATCTGCTCAAGATACTGACATGAATATTCCTTGTATCAGGATAAAACTAAGAGAAATCTAGGAATAGTTTCCTTAGAAATCTAAGGCAGATTTACTGTGCTTTAGTCAAATCAATATTACTGACAGAACAAATATTCCGGATACATTGGTTTAGCAATTCATTTTGCTGCAAAGTTCTGTTGGAAGATTTCTAGTTACAGGTTACCCCACGTATTTGCAGGAATAAGTGCAGGCATACCAGTTTTTCCCCTGCTAAATGAAAACAGGGGAGAAGAAGGGTCTTTCCATTCAGAAGAACATTCAGTATATATTACTGAAAGATGTCTCCCTTTGAAATTTTATTTCTTTTTTCCTTAATTTGGTATGGTCAGTATGAAATTTTAATAAAGCCATGAAAGGCTTCCAGGAAAATCTGTAATGCTTCATCAGGTGACACTTTCAAGTGTGTAAGCAAGAATTTTAAACTTCTTATTTCTTTTCTTTTTCTTTTGTTAGCACTCTGCTGTCAAAAACACAGGGGAATGTATCCGTCTCTTAAAACCCCTAAGGAATCCTAGCTATTTGCTGAGCACACACAGCAGTACACAAGTTAGCATTTGTCTTGTGCCTTGCAGGGTTACCACCCTTCACTTACAAACACAGCAATATACTTTAGGTCTACATACACCTACACCCCACTGTAAAGGTCTTTGATAACATCAACCAAGCGCACAAGACGTGATGAGACAGATACCCAATATACCATATAATTCAGTGACCCTTTGTAACCAGCACGCATGGCCTTACGCTCTTTCTTCCATTAAGCAGCTCTCCTACTTAGGAGAGCTAGGTCTGCCAGAGCATCAGCTAAATCAGTTCAGCCCTGATGCTTTAGTTCATTTCTGACCTGGGACTTTCAGTGAATTTTAGCTTGCACCCGTAGAGCTCTGCCTCTAACCTTAGCTCTGCTTTTTCAGTCCAAGCGCCAGTTCAGCGGAGTGACTGAGCGCGGTGTTTCGGTAGTTATCCTGAAAGGGTCAGGAGCTAAAGGATGTGTCTGCACAGTGCCATGGGTTGTGCTGTATGATCTACTCCAGCATCAGCCCAGCTTGTTCCAAAGTTGGAAACGCTATACTCCGTTCATCACAGTGAACTCAGCCACTTCGCTCCCGGAGCAGAGCCTGGCCTCCTTCCACGGCATCCTATGGCCCCGAGGAGACCTACTACTCCGCTGTGAGCTGTGGGGATGCGCGGGTTCCCCTGCAGACATTGGAACTGTAAAAGCCCATTACTCCTCACACACAGTGCGCTCGGGCTCTGTGAATCCACTTTGACGGAGCAGTTTTCTCTCTCAGACCTTGCTAGGCAAAACAGCTAAACACGGGGTGTGGAAAAAACATTACCTCCAGCACCGTGATCTGGGCTCAACATCACCACCTCTTGCGGCACCCCTGCTTTTTGCATTGTTTTCTATCACAGGTATCTACAACATTTTCACACTGGAGCAGCAACTGGGAGGGTACAGCATCATATCGAACTCGAGGCATACCTAGTCGCTGTGTGTATAGGCACGGGAAGATGACAGTAGCTCATTTCGTTCTAAATAAAACTGACCACGCTGCTTCTATCACCAGTTTTTAGAGCAGCTATTCTTGATTTTAGATTTTTGTTTAAAAAAGAAGTTAGCCAACAACAGCCCATGCTTCCCAGGTACTATTTGGTAGTGTAATTATGCAACTTCAGAGTAGTTTCCATAAGTATTTAACTAATTTTGACTTCACTTTCTGCCAACTTGGTAGGTAGGGCTGCAGGAACTTTCACATTTCCATCTTTACCTATAATAATAAGAAAGAATAGCCATTCTTTTTAGCCCTTTTTGAGGACTAGGAGAAATTTAATTTTTAAAAGTGGAGGAATTACGAAGTAGCTGGCCTTTTTCACTATTTATTGCACAGTAAAGAAAGAGTTCACCTTTCCACAACAATCTTCCTCAAATGCTTTCCCCAGAGTTTTGGGACTCCATGATACCAAAATGTGTCCTCCATAGTTTCTCTTTTCTTTGTGAAACAGTGAAAGCCCTTGGTTTTATATACTTATTCTTCTCTGTCTTTGCTTTATGTGGGGACAGGAGAGAGAAACAAGATGGACTGTACTGGAGCTGTTTAATATCACTGTTTCTGCCATAGTGCTGGCTTCTGCACTTGAACTGAAAGCAAGATGCAATTGAGCATCTTGCACAATGCTCTCCAGAGCTCAGATTACTAACAGGAAGATAATATTGCTTTCCAAGGGAAGGATCTTCGCCTGCCACCTTGCAAAATGGTAGAATTTGTTGGAGTGTCGGCTTGTTTTCTCAAACACTGGGCATCATCTTGGCTGGTGTTGTCTCAGCACATGCAGCTACCTGCATTGGTTTTATGTGGAGCCTGAGACTCCCCACACGTAGCACCCCACACGTCCTGCCTCCTCCACCCCACCAAGGTGCTCTGTGGACCCCGCTCAAAGTCCTGCCCATGAACTGTATAGAGGGACTTATTTTGCTTGACTTTGCTTGACACTTCCCACGTTGGGTTTGGGTGGTGGGAGCATACGCACTGACCTCCTCGCAGATGAGACAAAACTGGCAGTGCCTCAGCGTGCGAACGGACTTCCAGTCCAAGGGCCCAGACTAGAGCTAGGTCAAAGCAAAGCTTCCAAACGGTGTGCAGTACAGGCATCACATCGCAGCACTGGCAGATGAGCTCCTACTGCACAGCCTTTCTGGCTAGCTTAGATACAGCCTTCTGTTACTAATCCTGATTCCAGCCCCATTTGGTTTTTTCACCCAGGATTCAATTTAGCTCTTACAAGTGCAGAAGCCTGACTCCTCATTTTAAATAATTTACAAACTGTTCTCAGGGTCTTTGATCTTTGCTTAAAAGCATATCGCTTGTTCTTAATTTTTTGTGCCATTCCATGTTTCAGTGATATTGTTTCCTTTGCCTGAAATGTCTGAAAAATCACTACGTCAAGTACTTTAGCAGTAATTAAAAAAATTAGGTTCCCTTCTACTGGTTTCCCTTCTTGGTTTAAGCAGTGTTTCTCCCTGGGCAGGTATAAGCAACCTCCAGTTTCCCTCCAAGTTTCAGTGGGACCAGACTCAGAAGTGTCCCCATTTCCACAGTTCACACCAGATGACACTCAGCAGTTACTCAGAGGCCACGAGACCTACCCCCTGCGCCTTCCCAGTGTGTTGGAAGGGAGCAAGTCGGCATTGCTCCAGGGGCTCTGCAAAATCCAGCATCCTTTTTGCCAGACGGCCCCACAGAAGGGCAGCGAACCAGCTCTCATGGGTTTGAGTGAGTGGCGAAAAGGGAACCGCTGCTGCCTTCCTGGTAAGGTTTCTCTCTTTGACGATGAGGCATCAAAGTAGTCTTGAGCGTCTACAACGTAATGCAGGAAACAAACCAAACAAAAATACCAGCCCTGGGGAGCGGTGGAAGGAGTTTACAACCATTGCTCACCTCAAGTAAAGGATCTCAGCCTTAAACTTCACCCAGCTGGGGCGAGGTGGTGACAGTGCCTTAGCTGAGAGGGTAAGGACGCCTGTTATGGGAGGCACAAGTCACCACGCCTCGCCTGGGTGCTGCAAGACACACCATGCTGGAGGTGACAGCGTCGGCCACCGCGCCGCGCCCCTGCCAGCGCGCTGGACAAAATGGGTGTCCTGGGAAAGGCCGGTGCCGAGCACTGCAGGCCCAGCTCGGACCCCACCCCCGGGGGCAGCACCATGCATAAAGCCACAAACCATGGAGGGATCGTCTGCGCTGACTTCAGGCAAAATACTGATCGGCAGCTTCAGCTTTTTCAGCCTGCCTCTCGACTGGGCTAGTGTTCAAAGGCAGAAATACGACAGCCTAAAAACAGCTGTCAAAAGCACAAGCTGGAAGGCAGCATAGTGTCTGGGGTTATTCAGACTTGTGAATGGTGGTGTGAGAGTCTAGGAAATTATAGAGCTCTTACGGCATTCCACTTAAGGCAAAACAGTAAAGCTCCTGAGATAGGAAATTAAAACTTTGAATTGGAACCTAATCACCCCTGGAGTTTGAGAAAAGAGCTTAATACCTTGACTTTCATTTTATAATTTGCACTTGATTAAAAGAAAGATGAATTACACATCTGTGTGACAAGAATTGATTCAGACAGTATAGGAAAGGAAGAAAAAGTCAGTTTTGTGGATTTTTTTAATCCAATTTTTTTCTTTCCTTATTTACAGTGACCTACTGATTACAACATAAAAGCGAGAGCTGAGATGCTTAGCTGTAGTAGCACAATGACAAAGTTTCCCCATCTCACGTACCAACCTTTCTACAGCAACGTGCTTTATCGGAGAGACTGCAGCACCTCGGTTACCACGGCTGGCTGAAATGCACCCCCCTAACGACCACCGCTCCCCTACACACCAGAAGAATTAAGAAATTAAAGCTCCTTGCCTTTTCCTATTAGTGAGGCTGTCCAAAGTAAACCGTAGGTTGCCAGCAGCTGTCCTTTTAGGGTTTTACCCAGCCCCATCCAAAGTCCCCAGTGTTTGCCTTCCTTTTCCTTTATCAACCCAACAAAGCTGCGTGTAGTGCATCTGTTCACAAGCTTGAGCTAGGCAGCAACGTGCCGGCAACTCCTCCTGTGGCCAAACACAGCGTTAGCTCTTCTTTGTTCCGCAGCAGGCCAAGCCTGCCCCGTGCAGCCACGGCCGCGGGCCTTGTGGTCCTCTGCAGGAGCGCAAGTCCCCCCACGCCGTCCCGCTGGAGACGGGACTCGGTGTAGCTCCGTCTCGTCCATTGTCCTGAAACAGCCTCTGTGTTCAGGCTGTCCCAGTTCAACCAGCGTCAGCAAACGTTGCGGTGAAACGCCGGCGTGGTGTGGCTGTTTCTCTTCCGCTTCAGAGAATTTTAGGAGCAACCGCTGAAGCTGTGGAAAGAAACAAGGACCTTTTGAAAAGGCCTGAAAGATTCTGACTTACTTATCATATGGCCGTTAAATGCGGACTGACACCCATTAAACCACAGAAAATTGGTACAAATCTCTTGCAATAAGAAAATAGGTGTGGAGGAAATAGCAGCTTTGCAAAAATGGAAACGTGTGTTTAATTTTCTAACAGGGATATTTGATAAAGCTGATTCCTATAATTAATGCCTACACACACAGTTCCCTGTCCTCAGTTCCATCCAATACAAACATTGGTTTTCCAGGAGGGAGAAATCTCTGATATCTACCACAGCAAGAAGGCCAAGCATGGGAGGACTGCACGCTACCCAGATGGTGCAGAAGGTACAAGACAACCTCACTTCTCTCCTTACATAAAAAATGCAGATACTTTTAGTAGGTAGGTGTTAATCTGGGTCAAGAATGGGGAAACAATGGTGTATTGGCCAGATACAGGCTGCAAATTCATTTCGTATAACCTCTGACATATATATATTGTGCATATGAACAGACTATGCAGCTCTCAGCTAAATTAATAAATAAACAGATAGATAAATAAATTTTTCCAGTTGATTTAGGTTTGTCCCTTTCCGCCCAGCAGGGTGTCGCTCGTTCTTTCTCGTGTTGCTGCTGTCGTTCCTTCATCTTTCTCCATCGTTCTCATTACTCCTTTCCATCACGTATTTCCTTCCTGTATTTTCATTCTAAGCTGGATGCAAACCCGAAAAACATTCATTCTCATTTTATTAAAAACATTTAAAATGTTTATGCAAAGTAAATTTTCCCCATATGAAATCAACTTGCTATTTATAACACTAAACACTGAATATAACAGTCTACCTTTAAAAAGTTCTAAAAACGGTGCATTTTTCTTACAACATTCATTTGTCATTGACATTATCCCCGTTACAAAAAGCAAAGTAACTATAAATAAAGTAGTCCATATCTTAAAAGGGAACACTATTAGAGCTAGCTATAGAGTGCTTGGTTTTTCACCAAGGCTATACAGCAGTAAGCCCTTACTAAAGTTGTGTTTTCTGAGATTTCCGTGAACTGCATGAAACTCCAAAGATGTCTTCCCTGGCTTGCATTTTTAATGGTTTATGCATTTGTTTGCGCATAATGAAAAAAAGCCCCTTTCAGCTATCGCAGCCTGGCTACCAGAGAGGAAGTTCACCGAATAATCTCCTATAGAGACATGTAACATCAATCAGCAACTGGGTCTAGGTGCAGGGGACCAGATAATAAATCTGAATGACTGAGCTCTGCCAATAACTTGTTACATTATGACTTTGGGCAGGGGATTTCACTCTTCTTTATGTACCTATGTACAGTCATCTGTGACTGCCTACTACCTGAATTTAACTAATACCATATTAAATATTTAAATAATGTTTAGTATAACAAACTTAATTATAATGGGATGTTCCAGCTTGAGATTTCAAATGTTACTGTAATGCAAACAGATTAGAGTCAAACTGAAAATACACGTTTCCTTTTCAGCTGTGGAAAGAAATGTATTTGTATTGTATCCAGAACAAGAGCCCATCACTTTGCATGGTAGAAGACTGGCTCTTTAACACTATGATTTATTTAGAAAGGAAGCAAATGTTCTGGATAAGCAACCCACTCTTCATAAATATTAACAGTATTAACTATCAGACAAGATAAATCCATGGTGCTGTAAGTGAACCTTACTTTAAGGTCAAAGCCATCCCTCTGGCTATTGCTTGCAAAATGTACAAGGCAGAGGAGTTGTACCCTTTTTTTTTCCCTACTCTGTTTCTCTCTCTGTCTTTTTAAATGATTTAACTACCCTAGGCTCAAAGCATGCCCCTGTAGATGAGTTGACTTTCCAGGTGGCTTCTCCCAGCCTTTCTAATAGGAGGGATTCTCTCTTTGAAGCATATACAAACCATCATTTAAGTCTAAAGAGAAAACATTGGTGAAGCGATGTCAGTTTTATGATGCTATTTATTACTGTCTGTATTATCACTGTTTGAAGCAAGGATTACTTGGCACTTACCAGTAATCCACTCAGATCACTGCTATACCAAATGAGGACAGTGTAAGGCTGTACTACTTTAACTGTTTTAGTTCCAATATGCATTTCACAGAAGAAAACTACAGAGTGATACTAATGTATAACTTTAATAAACAAATAGGTTTCTTCATCTCTTACACTGAGAGCCATGAGGTAAAAGGTACAAAACTCAAATTGCCAAGCTCATTCAGAAGTACATGGCAATTGGGAGCATCAAGCATCTCCTGAGTTTCTCCAAACTCTGCAGAATCAGGGTCACTTCACACATCAGCTCTCCGTGACGCATTTCCGTGAGACTGAAACCAAGTACTAATGAAAAAGCAAAAATGATGTCATACATTGAGATCTGCTCAGCCACGTCAAGCACATTTCTAGAAGCCTCTTCGTAAGCATGATAGAAGTAGTAACTTCAATTTTTCAGCATTGCTAAACTTACAATCTGAGTCGTCAACTAACTTAGGAAGTAATGGACACAAGATGTTGGGACATAAATACCCTGAGCACCTTTTGCTAGTTTCCAGGCATGTATTTTTCTAAACAGGTCACACACAGCCCCTGTGGCTCCCTGGGTAGTGCCACTGAGCAAATCATGGGATGTGTGTCATGAACATCTGTCTAGTTCATGACTTCAATCACAGAAAAGAGCTAAAACCCAGGTGAACTAGTTTTACAAACATTCCCGCAAGAGCTGCAATACACAAATCACCGGAAGACTGAACTTTACCTGTAAGTGACAAAGAAACAGTGATTTGGCATGCGCAGAATACAACACGCTGACAAAAATAAAGAGCAACTTCCAAGTGGGAGTGGGGAGACAGACATGAACCGCTAATAAAATCTCTCTCCTACCCATCCTCATGGAAGAAATGCAACACTTAGCAAGTTATCCATGTCTCCACAATATTTCTTTCAGAAAAGTCTGTTTTCTTTAATAGCTGGGATGAATACATTACCCACGGAGCCACTGGCATGCTCTCCTAGCACTAACTCCGCTGTGCAAGCAGACATCTCACACTGAATAGTTTGGGGGGTGTTATTTGGAGGAAGGAGGCGGGCAGGGGTAAAGAAAACCAACAACTCCAGCAGTCCCCTTCAATCACCTCCTAAAAAGGGTCAAAGTGCAACTGCCCTGAAAAATCCAGGCCATGTCTAGCCTGAATTCCTCACATTTACAGAATTCCAGACACAATTAGGAGACCAGTAATGACAAGGAAAAGCACTGACCATGTGCAGTGCAAAGAGTAATTATCAAAACCATTGCCAAGTTTATATCCCGTGGATGCACGTTTTCTTAAGTGAAATGGTACCGATAAGGAAAGCCACGCCAGCTAAGGAAAGCAAGGCAAGGCACAGGAGTTCTTTGGTGAGGAGCGTTATCTCCGCTGGCTGCCAAGAGGTGCAGGAGATTCCACAAGGCTGAAGTCATCTGAGCTAAGAGAAGGTGGTCGGCATGGGAATGAGACCTTTATTATCACCAGTTTCCGGCCTGAAAGGAAACAACCAGTTAAGGAGTTATCTGTACCTTCTCCTAGGCTTTTCTCCTCTTCTCTCACTCCTTCCCTAAAGCACGTTATCAAAGAAAACACAAACAGAAACCAATTTAGACTAGAAGAATTTTCTTTTTTCAAAAAAAGAACTAGCAGAATTTCAAACACCTTATGACTGCTGGTGAGAACATGAAGAGAACATTTCACAGTATGTGGCAAACAGAAATTTTTAATTTACAGCATGTAGCAGTTTCATGAAAGAATTCTTTCTGGCATAGGCTAAAATGGTTACAGAATCCTGCAAAACCAGTACCAGCCATATACGTACTCATGTGACAGGAGGCAAGCTGTCACCAGCTGGAAGTTTCACTTGACACTGACTGGATTCATACTCTTAAATTAATGTATATGGAGATTCTTCATTGAATGCATTTAACTTCTACGTTTTATGCCAAAGAACCGATTTTCTTAACTGACGTAACAGCCAGGAGACACACAGTAACATATTAAGACGCATTTACCACCTCTAAAAGGGTATTGAAACAATTGTGAAAGGTACAAACAAAAGTGTTTGAGGTATAGAGAATACGTCCAAGAAGGAGACATTAAAACTGAGCTTACCAAGGAGAAGACTGACAGGCGACACAGCTGCAGCATGGATACGTCATGGGGAAAATAACAGGCTCATTAATCGGAGAGCGTAATCCTCAGTGGTCAGAAGCTGATGCCAGATAAAGTTAAATCAGAAGTAATCGTTTGTTTGGACTTCGTCAATCATCAAAAAACAGCTATCAAAGCAAATCTTGCTTAATTTCAGATCGAAACCGGATGCCTTTTTGGAAGGCATGTTTAACTTAAACAGGAAGCACTGACTTCAACATGGATAACGGGATGAAGTGCAGCAGCTTGTGAAATACAGAGAGCAGACCACATTATCGCCTTCCAGCCTTGGGCTTTACGAATCCCAGCGGTTTTAGCTGGACTTTAGTCGTACGCTGCCATCAACCGTTCTTATGCAGTTCACAAGGCTGTCTGGACCTCCACTTACACACTGCACCGCACCGCGCATTCTTTGCACGAACCTTTCCTCAGTCCGTGTCAGAGGCAACTTGTTAGTTCACTAAAAATCCATTTGAACGAGTTTAGCGAAAAATAAAGACAAATAAATCAGCTGTGAACCCTGTGGCTCAGAACCTAATTTTCAAAATATGCGTAAGTTGGTGACATGAAAATCAATTTCCTCAGGAATGTGCTTCTCCTCAGCAAGGGCTATTTCAATGCCAATGTGCTCTCTCACATCATTGGGTTTGGCTGTGATACTATTAAAGGGAAGTGGCGAGATTTTTTTTTCCTCACACAATGGATAAAATCCTTCATTTTCTGAAGTCACTGAGTAGGTTTCAGACCTGGGGGCGGGTTAATAGCATTAAAATGTGCATTTTGGAAGAAGCAGGGCCTGAAATTTTCAATGTAAAAGCCAGGGAATATTAGATTACAGTGATTGAGAAAAGCAGCTGGGAGAGGGTTCAGTCAGAGACTTGAAAACACAACCGCGCTGAAGCTAAAGCTGGAGGTGCAATTCTGAGCCGCGACGAACCCACCAAACGAAATAACCAAAACAAGCGGCTACCAGTGGAGCTGCAAGGCACGGGGTGGAGGGAAAGAAAACCTCATTGCCCCCTGAAGAAGGGGCAACGCAGTGCAGAACAGCATGTCCCCCCGGGGCGGGCAGAGAGGGCTGCGAGCCCCC
>NW_010546702.1:0-7121 GCF_000687285.1 Phaethon lepturus | reverse complement strand
GTGTCCAGAGAAGGGCAACAAAGCTGGGGAGCGGTCCAGAGCATAAGTCTGATGAGGAGTGGCTGAGGGAACTGGGGTTGGTCAGTCTGGAGAAGAGGAGGCTGAGGAGAGATCTTATTACTCTCTACAACTACCTGAAAGGGGGTTGTGGTGAGGTGGGTGTTGCCCTCTTCTCCCAAGTAACCAGTGATAGGACGAGAGGAAATGGCCTCAAGTTGTGCCAGGGGAGGTTTAGATTGGATATTAGGAAAAATTTCTTCACCGAGAGAGTGGTCAAGCATTGGAACAGGCTGCCCAGGGAGGTGGTGGAGTCGCCATCTCTGGAAGTGTTCAAAAAACGTGTGGATGTGGCACTTGGGGACATGGTTTAGGGGACATGGTGGCACTGGATTAATGGTTGGACTTGATGATCTTGAATGTCCTTTCCAACCTTAGGGATTCTGTGATTCTGTAAAGGGATTTCACTTGGAGCAAGAATGGACTTGTGTTCTTCTAATACTTAAAGTGCACTGGGTGGGAGCTAGGACAGAAGTTTACCTGTAAATTTTCCATATTCTCTAAAACAGTAGTCCCCAGTGCCAGGGAGTTCAGAGGGTTTCATCATTATTTATTTTACACTGGCCCAACAGCGCCTGGCAATCCAGCAGCAGCTCAGAGCCCTGGTTCATGCTCTGTGGACATAATGCACAAGGTGGCAGCTCCTGACACACAGCTGGTTACTCCTCATGGCACTGTAAATCCCCCTCTAGACCCTGGACATTTTGATAGTGCCCTGCTGCTAGCGGCTTTTAATTTTGTCTCTTTGCATATCTGACAAGAGAGTTTCTCCAGATACCTGGGTGATTGGACACTGCTGTCTGGGGCTCTTATGAAGCAGAGCTTTTGGGATGAAAGGGGGTCTCCCCTGCCTTTCACTCGCCTTGCTCTCGGTGGAGCGAGCCCACACACAGTTACAGAGACAGACTTTTTGTAGAGGTTGGTATGGGCAGGCAAAGTCCCAAGGACAGGACTGGACCAAGCTCCTTGTGTCCTGATTTTGTAGGCAGCTTTCAAATAGCTCTGAGTCACGAAAGCTGTGTGAGCAGGATGAGCAATGCACATGCCTTCTTTGTGGCAGTCATGGGAGAGGAGATAATTTTCCTTAATATATTTCCAACCCTGTAGATTCCTCAGTTGTGGCATAAATGATGGTCTCATCCAAATATGTGAACCAGAGAAGCATTTATGCAATCACTGTTTCAAGCGTGAATCTCCTGTATATTTTGCTCTAGTTCCCGGCAGCTGCAGGCACTTGCAGGTAGAAGATTCTCCTTATTTCAAAGACTCAAGCAGCAGAAATCACAGTACCTACCTGAGATAAAGGGACCTGAATAGTGGAGGGGCACAGTGATGGAGCAAATTGCCCAATATTTAACACTTGCAGATAAAATGTGCTTGAGAAGTTTAAGTGTCTGTGCCATGAGCAATGCTAATCATGAGCCCAGCTCCCTATTGTATCCCAGGCATAGTTCAGCTGCTCTTAGAGCTTTTCTTTCTACCATTACACAGCTCCTGCAAGCAAGAAACAATGTGAAGTGTTGCATCGAGTCATGTCAGCACCCAACCTGTTGGGATCCCATCCTGCTTTCTTCATCTTGGTGAGGATACCTGGGATGGAGAAGTCTCACACCTGGATCTCCATCCCCATCTGTATGATGTACTCTGCTCCTGCTGGTCACCACTGTGGAGGAGCGCAGCCTCCACAAGCGCACGTACGTCTTCCTGTGCATGCTGGCAGTGTGCGACCTGCTGCTGTCCACTGCCACCGTGCCCAAAACCCTCAGTGTCCTCTGGTCTCTGTCCACCCAAATCTCTTGCAGTGGCTGCCTGGCGCAGATGTTCTCCATCTATTTCATTTTTGTGGCAGAGTTGGCTGTTTTACTGGCGGTGGCCTTTGATCGGTACATTGCCATTTGCGACCCCCTGCGATACGTGGACATCCTGACACGATCCATCATGAGGAAAGTTGGTGTGGCAGCTTTAATTAGGAGTTTCTGCATCATGTTCCTCACTGTCTTCCTCCTCAAGCGGCTGCCTTACTGCAGCCACAACATCATGCCCCACACCTACTGCGAGCACATTGGCGTGGCCCGTCTGGCCTGCGCTGACATCTCTGTCAACATCTGGTACAGCGTAGTTGCTGACTTCCTTTCAGCTGGTGTGGATGCCACCTCCATCGCTGTCTCCTACGTGCTGATCTTCAGGTGTCTCAGGGGCCTGCCATCCCTGTGCGCCTCCCCAAGGCTCTGCACACCTCTGGCTCCCACCCCTGTGTCATTGCCTTGTTTTACACACCGGCCTTCTTCTCCTTCCTAGCACACCGCTTTGGCCAACATATTCCTCAGCATGTCCTCGTCTTCCTGGCCAACCTCTACATTGTGGTGCCGCCCATGCTCAACCCCGTCATCTATGGGGGAGAACAAGGCAGACCCGGGAGCACGTGGTTTACTTGCTCAGGTTGTGGAGCTTGGGCAGTAGGGCATAGCTGGGCAGGTGGGAATGGGCAACTGGGCTGGGCTGCTGGCGAAAGGAGTGACGTGAAGCTTTCAAAAGAGGGAAATGAATGAAAGATGGTGGGGACCTGGCAAACGTGGACCGGATGGGAACTTTTTCAAGGTAAGTGTGTTCAGCGGACATCAACATCCAACCCACAGCTCTGTTGCAGAGAGGCTGGGCAGGTTCCCAGATGTACTGGTGTGAAACAACTCATTGGGACAGTAGGAGCCAGACACCAGGGATTACCACTATTGCCATGTTCCTGGGATCCCCTGCATTGTCCTGTTGGGTATTTGTACAGTCTGCAAGCAAAAATACAGTTTATGAATACTTTAGGTGCTATTGAGAATCTTATGAAACAGAAAAGATTAAAGAAGTACATATAATATGTGTGCCTGTTATCCCAGTACACAAACACCTCTGCTTGAGCTGTGTACTGTCTCCATGGGATGGGAACAGACATGGCTGGGGCAGTGATGCTCCCTGAAGGCACTCAGGTCTGGGAGCACCCGTTGGGTCTCCTCTGTCCTGATGCCCTCTCAGAAGGCTGCAAGGACACAGAGATGGTGGGAGCGCTGGTCCTCTGCCCTGCTTGGCTTGGCCCAGCTGCCCTGCACTGGCCACAGCCAGCTGTCATCTGGGGCAGCTTGACAGCATGGATCTAGCTTGCCAGGACCTAGATGACCAGGTCCCAGTGTCCTTCCCTGGCTGTGAGCTATGGGAAGGCTGCAGGCTTGCTGCCAACAGCGTGGGTTTGCTTCACCCTTGCTGTTCAGAGCTGTGCGCTCAACCCTGCTATGGGCAAGGATGGGAAGATCTGATGTCTTTGGCTGAGCTGGGCACTTTGGGGTGAAGAGGGAGTCAGTGGTAACAGGAGACATCCAGGTCCTGTCTTAGCATCTCTGTCTCTGGATTCCAGGGGACGTGCAGAGCCAGCCTGACTTCCGAGCATGAGAAAAACCCCTGCTCACGAATGGTAGATGCAACTGAAGTACATGTTTGCACAGAGAAGTAGCCCTGATCCCACACTGGGTGTAACTGAGCCAAGTCCAGCAGGAGGGGGGCCTCCAACTCCCGAAACCTCTTTGCCTACCATTTCCACAGAGGTCTTGGGGCAGCCAGCTAGGGAGGAAACAGGGAGCAAAACTGAGAGCAAATCTTGACATATCATTAGTTGTGGTAATAAAAACGTGACTTTACCTGTCATCAGCACTCTTCTTTCAAGTATCTCAAAGTGTTTTGCGAACATTCCTGTTCTCAGTAGTAACAGCAGTAAGCTGGTCATTAGTATATTTTCTCTAGTAGGGCCACATCTACTGAAAGAGGGAGATGTGACCAGTGCATTGCCCAAGGATGAGGATGATGGCATGGGTTACTAGAGAAATACAGGCATGAGCAGCAACGTAACATTTATGTCAGTAAAAGCTGAGATAAAGGTTTTGGAGCCTGTGTAGTGGTGCTAGCAAATACAACCACCAATGTTTTTCTCTCTCTACCTCTTGGTTTGAATTTTTAGGCCCCTTCTCCATCCCTTTTCTGCACCCAGAGTGGGCTAGCCCTAGATCTGTGTGCTAACTCTAGCTCAGAGAAGTCTCTAACATGCCCTCTGGAAGCGAGGAGGTGTGTCCACCTGGACGTGTCTGCTGCTGGCCTGCTGGATTTGGACCTTGGATGTGGACAAAGCAACCAGCCAGGCTGGTAGTACTTGGTGGCCAGAGCAAGGGTATAATGCCAATATGGTGATCCATATTGTGGACCAGTCTTGGGTCTGTGTCCCCCCATTCCTAATGTTACACCCCAACAAAGGGGCAGTTTTACTAGGGGGTGCCTCCTCTCTGCCCTCTTTTCAAGGAAAAGGAGCCTGGTTCGGGTCTGTGAATGGAGGAGAGGGCAGAGGTGCCCCCGTAGACCCTGGCTGTGCCTGTGGGGTGGAGATGGAAACTGTCCTTGTCCTTGGGACTTTTCTTCTGCCTTGATACCGTCACCTGAGGCAGTATTTCTGGTGCGTCCCTGCTGACTAAATTTTGCTGAATTTTACAGACATCTCCAGCAACCCCAAAGTCTCCAGTGCACCTCAGATTTCTTTATATTGTGGTGCACATTTCAAATCAGATTTTGCCTGTGAATATTTCTGTTCACGTTTTCAACTGCAGACTCATGCCATCCATAGCCTTTGGAACTGGACTCAGGCAAGTGGAAATCAGCAGGCTTGGATAATGTGTGTCTGGGTGGGTCCAGAAGAGCCAGTGGAGGAGCCACCAGGCCTGCAAGTCTTCCTCAGGTATCCCCAGGCTCAGAAAAACTAGTGAAAAAAAAGAAAACGTTTCTGACATCTGCTTATATGCAGGAGAAATGGGATTATTGGAGAAATTTGAAACTGCTTCATTTGACATTAGCGCCAAATAAAATAATGGAAAACTGAATATGAGACTTGATCAATAACATGTAGAAAGGGCAAGAATGTAATTAATGGCAATCAGTACTTATTTTTGGTATTCACCTTCCGTAGGATCATGTAATTTCATTTTCTGATGACTTCCACATTTGAGTGATAAAGTTACCTGAAGGCTGAATACAACTGTATTTTTTTATTTTCACAACATTGTGATATATACCTAATTATAACAAACAAACAAACAAACAAATAAAAAGTAAAGCAGATGTTAATGGAATTTGGCTAACTTCAAAGTCTTGTTTCAGTGATAGCTCCCCACTGAGAGCTAGTTTTTCATATATTCCTGGGGAGATTCAGCAGGGATTGATTGGATGCTGGGTCTGATGCTATATATGATTGTTATCAGTTGTGTAGAAGCAAGTATAAAATCATTGCTAATAAGGTTTTTAGATGATGCAAAGACAGCTAATTTAATAGAGGTGAATGCAAAGTCATACTCCTAAGGAGGAGGGGTACAGGCTGTACCAAAGAAGGGGGCTTCAGTCCCAGCAGAGATGACTCCAGAGAACCTCAGGCATCCAAGGCAAGGAGCATTTTGGTGGAGGCGTTTCAGGTGATGCTTGGTCAACGGGCCGGTGTGAGGGTCCCAGTGTATTCCCATAGCTGTGCAGCGGTGATGGTGGGCCATGCAGCTCCGTGTTCCCCTTGGCTTGTTCTCCAACACTTCACCCCGTCCCGAGGGCCACATTTTTGAAAACTTATGGTGGGCTGGGAGGAGACCTCAGTGCATGCTGCACTGCTCTCGGTGGGATGTGGAGGGACCAGGAGAGGTTGGAGTCATGCTGGCTTCTAGGCGAGGTCCTGCTCCTTCCCCCAGCACATGCCAGCACTGCCCAGTCCCTGTGAAACACCTCTGCCACTGCTGCAATAATGATGGGGACAAGAAGAAACCAGCACTTTGATCCAACTTTGCTCAGCAACAATAATGGCTGAGAGTTACTTCACAGTCCCCTTTTAACGAAAATGAAAGCGAAGCATCTTACAGATGCCTTCTGGTGTTATGAAGGGGGTGAAGCTGGATGATCACAGCAGTCCTTTGTGGTGTTAAAGGCCATGAAAAATAAGCTTTTGGTCCTAGGAACTGCTGGAGGTCAAAAGAAGGTCCTCTGAGTACCTACTGAGCACATGGGAGGCCAGCTGGTGACTTCAGGAAAGACATGGGGTGCTAGCTTGAAATTAAGCAGCATGGTCTTCCCCTTGGGGTTGGGTAGGAAGGGTTGAAATTCTTTTAAATATTTTAGCATTTCTGTCACAAAATATGCTTGTCCTTGTCTGATGAATCAAGAAGAGCAAAACCCTGCGTTTTGAGTCATGGACATCTTTGGATCATGAGCACCATCTGGAGTGTTTCCTTTACATATGTGCAATAGAGGAGTCTGAAACATCTGCCTAGTATCACAGATCTCACTGAACAATGTAAATTATTAGATGAAATGGGAAGAAAGTGTTCGTTTTCTCTTTCTTCAATCAAGACACAGTTTGGGATGGGGTGGGGATGGATGGAAGCAAAGTGAGCTGTCTCCTGGGTGTGGGTCCCCCAGGGCTCACGGAGATGGTCTATGAATACCTCCGTCCTCTGTTGCGAGAGCAGATTCCCCGGCACGCGCACGTCCCTGCCGGAGGACTGCGGGCAGAAACTCCTCATTCACGGCTGGGGCAGGAGACCTGTGAGTGGCTTGTGCTGAGTGAGCAAGTTCCTGGGCTTTCAGGAAGGTGTAATCCCTGAGGAAGGGTTGAAGTGAGAGTTATACCTGCTGTGGCCAGCTGGGAGCCCGTGTCAGTGCCAGAGGCTCAGTGACACGCTGCCCGGCTGCCTCAGGAAGCTGCTGCCTGGCTGAGCAGCGCTCGAGCCTGCCTCGGCTTTCCCCTCCGCAGGCGCCGGCGCTCGGACAGACCTTCGCCCTCACCCAGCGCCTGTTCGGCGAGGGCTGGAGGGGGAAACAGCCTCATCAGGGATGATCCCATGCTCAGAGGAGGATGCCCTGGTACCAGCCCAGCTGCCTCCACCTCGCACCTGTTGGCAGGGAAGGCTGGTCTGTGGTTGCACGGGGATGGCTGATTCACAGCCCCAGTGCGTAAACTGGAAGAGGATGCCCAGATGGGGAAGGCCAACAAGGCAGGTATCCTGCTG
>NW_010546701.1:7611-22080 GCF_000687285.1 Phaethon lepturus | reverse complement strand
GTGGAACTGATGGGGAAAAAGAACAGTTTTCCACGGAAAAATAATAGAGCAAAAAGCAAAAGTAAAAAATCTGAACAAAGAGTTACGCAGTTCTGGTTTATTAAAAGAGCACAACTGCGGAGCAAGAAAAGACCAGCTGGGAACAAATGAAAAAATAAAGAAAATTGCTGGCAAAATGACAGTGAGTGACGGAAGCAGGGAAAAAAAGGCGGAAATAAAACTGGAAAGAAATCCAATGAGTAAATTGACCTTACTTCAAGTAACCTTTTGATGGTCAAGATTATAAACTAGTGCCCAGAATTTAAGGTACTTTCGCCTGTACAAGTTGACTGAGACATTACTACAGAAGAGTTTCCAGCGAGCTCTGTGAATTTCCCAAACCCAGAATTCCAACCACACAGCTCCTCTGCAGTCTCCAGGAGAGAGCAGAAACACCATGCTTTCTCTGACAGACAATTTCTTCCTGCCTTATTCTGGAGAGGAACATCCACACCTGTTCCAATAAAGTTCTTCAACAGGTTTTTTTTTGCCCCCTTGAAGACTTGCATTATTTGAATGTGAGAAGAATTTGAAGAAGAGAATAAGCAAGAACTCTGCTTAATATAAAACTTCTAAAAGAAATACCAAATTAACATTAAGCCACAATTCTAAAAAAGTGTTTTTCCAAAACAATGCTTTTCCAAAAATTACGCATTTCAAGAGGATATAAAAAGGATTCGGTTTTATTTCCATTGTTATAAGTAAGTCCCAAGAATCTGATAGACTCTGTCACTTTAATATTGTGCACAAAAGCAGTTATTAGAATACTACCTAATAAATAAATAATAATAAAATACCTAGCACAACAGGAATACAGGTTGCAGATAGCTCCTGCACATCACTGACATCAATAGCAAAATTCCAAGTGACACCAACAGAAGTACATTTCCTACCCAAAAATGGAAGAAAAAAAAAAAAAAGACAGACCTTTTTATAGCTTCAGCACCTGTTTCTACTATATTAGTTGGTTAAACTGACTACTACATTTTCCAAAGAAAGAATAGCTAAGCTATAATTTCAATTTGGCTGAAGTCAACTGCAGAATATCCAGTAGGATTCAGATTTGTTCCTTAGAGTTTATAATATTGTTATTTCTTTCATTTATCTTCAAGAGCTTTTTTGTGTGATTTATGATTTACTTCATCAGGATGCCATCTAAAAATGCCTGAATATTGCTTAAATATTGTAAAATAATTCTGTTTTGCTGTATGTTTGCACAGGGCCTCATCCAATTAGATCACAGTTTCTCATTTTTTTGGCAAGGCTACAGAGTCACTAACAGTATGGGAAATAGTAACAACGGTAAGTTACGTCAGGGTGCGTACTGTCAGCCTCAGGTGCAACCTAATAGCCATTCTCATACAGAACTTAGCCACAGTTTTGAGGCAAGCTTAAGAAACAACGGATTTGTAACTCTTTAAAGCCAAGTCTTCAAAAATACCATGCTAGGCATCACTTTTGGACAGTTTTATCACCTGCACTGTGCACCAGGTCCTGTAGAGTCCCACAACCTGAGAAAGGCTTAAAGCTAGTCAAAAATCGATGAATGGATTCATATTTTACAGTTTGTTCCACATTTACAAAACAGTTTTTTTTAAACGGTATTTTTCCAATGGTTGTGTTTTCTTACAAAAAATGTTAGCAGCTGAAGTGGTCAATTACAGTTTATTTTATTTTTATTATATTTAGCCAGTTGGTTTGGTTTGCTTCTGCCCTCTTCCGAGGAACCATCCTGTAATGGGAAAGATCATACTAACACATTTCTTTATTCTGTACCTCTCAGGCAAGGACTATGGTGCATACACGGTAAGATATTTTATACATGCATGCACAGATAGCTATGCGTAATAGGGTCCATGAAACATATACAGATAAAATGCACTCAGGTACAGACATGCAGATCTGTCGTTCTGGACAGACTTAAGAGTTTGGCCTCATCTCCTTTCTCAAAAAACAATGGATATCTAACAGATCAAAAAGGATTTCTCCTGCTAATTCTTACTTCAAAATAAATAAATGAACAAATTTCTATGCTGAGAGAGGTTTATTCCTGTCCTTGGTTTATGTTCTGTTTGATTTATGTTATAGTTTTTAAAACCAAAATTAATTTAGATGCCAGTGAGCTATAGGATTTATCTGGTCTTCCTGAGCTTTTTCAACTAACCTTACATCAACATCAACAGAGTTTTATCATGGAAAGACTATGATTTTGTTCCTGCAAAAACTTGCTCTGAACTAAAATGTTGATTTAGTCCAGATGTTCCACTAAAGATAAGCACATGGATAAATATTTTCACTGTTAGGATTCAGGAGTGAAGAGTTTTTTAAAACTGAACCTCTGAGAAAATACATTAATATACAAAGATTATTTACAATCTGAAAGCTTATAAAAGAAATGCAGTACACTGAGTTTATCTGCTCTGCAATGTCACCTTTATACAATGCTCCAAATCCACTGCTAAATTGCATAAATACTGTTTTTTAAAAAAAGACTATTCTTAATCAAATTGCACAGAGCTGGGGAACAAAACCCAGAATATAAAGTTAGTTCAAATCTCTCCGTTTATAGCATAAGAGGGTTTGGCCCCTTGTGGTTTACCTTTGAAGCATTAAAACACTCAAGTAAAAATATTTTAGGGATTAAGAAATAATGACCCTTGTTATAAAGTATTCTTTTTAATTTTTACAGGATTACATTAATAAAGCCAAATTATATTATAAAATATTTAAACAGGATCCTGTTAATTTTATTTAATTTTCAGACAGATGAAAGTACATATAAGCATATGTAAAAATCAAGATTTCCCCTAAACTTTTGAAGAAGTGTATGGTGCTGTAAATATCTCCACTTTGTGGACGTATGAATTCTTTGTCCTAGAAAAGACAGACATGAAATATACATTATTAATATGAATACATCTTTCAGAGATGTTTCTCAGAATAAAATCTAAGTAGAAGTGTTGTCTGGGGTTACTGTATTCCAAAGAAGAAATTCTTCCTTACACCTAAATTTTATTTTAAGAACTCAATAGCAAATTAACCATCTAAAAACACAACCTCAGAAAAGCAAGTATTTTCTGCACTTTCTGCAGAAAATTTTTTTCACACCTTGAAATGACAGATGTGACATCTAAAAATGGTTTTCAGAACCAGGCATTCTCGGTCTTTAAAGCAGAAACTTGTCCTAGCTACCTTTCTTATTCATTAAATAAATGGAAAGGAAAGGTAGTGGGATTTCTAAAGCTTTGAAAACATATATCCCATTATAATTTATAGTGCTTGACAACTTAACTTAGAAACTTCTGAAAATCCCATTACAATTGTCTGAATGGATGTGACATGGCAAGGGAAAATACAAATGGAGAGAAAGGAATTGTAAAATGTTTCCCTTAATGTAGAGAAATTATGCTCTTTTTAACGGAACACTAAGAGTACAGACATTTTTGCCCCAGTGCCTCCCATTCTTCTTCCAAACACAATTTTAACTCAGAAAACACACACCCTTTTCGTAGGAAGAACACACATGAAGCACATTCACCTCCCCTCTTCCCCATCAGTAGAGGCCCACAGGCCTCCACGTTACACCAGGCATGTGGGACTCAAGCTGGTACTTTAAGAGCTCCTCAGTGAACCAGCCAAGTTGGTGCTTACTGCATTAAAAGCCACTGTCCTGGATCTGACCATCCGTTGAGCACCAGGTACTCGTGGTACATCTGCCTGTGCTGCCTTCCACCCGGAATGATCCGAATCTGCTTCAGGCACCTGCTGAGACCGAGGCTTTCAGATCCCTGCTCATGGGCATGACGGATGGGGGCAGATAAGGGGAACAGATGGGTCTTGAAACATCTCCAGAAAGAGCAACGACAAGCTTCTGTGACCTACTAAGGAAACACACTGCAACGTCAATATGCCTTAAGAGAGTATTTTGCTAGTGGTTCGAGCCAAGTCTGAAATGACTGCTGACCTCAGCAGGACTGGAGGGGTTTGTCCCTCCCCCAGAAAACACCCAGTGCCCCAGTGCCTTGAAGCCTCTTTTATGTATTGCCAGCTAGAGCTGAACCACATGCAATTTTCCGTCCTCTCAAAAATGAGCAATGAGGTAGAGACAGAAAACCAACAGTCCACGCAGAGTTAAAAAATCACCTTTTTCCTTATAGGAGGAAAAGTGATTATGGTGAATTGCGTAGGTGTAGAGAGTACATGACTCACGATTCGTTACTGTAG
The DNA here is from genome assembly GCF_000687285.1 of Phaethon lepturus. Lineage (NCBI taxonomy): Eukaryota > Metazoa > Chordata > Aves > Phaethontiformes > Phaethontidae > Phaethon > Phaethon lepturus. The sequence goes on along the minus strand of NW_010546701.1, from coordinate 17,817 downwards.
CGCAGCAGGGAGGCAGATGTAAAGAGAAAGCAGAAAAGACAAAAGCAATGCTTCCTAAAACAACAGTTTACCTTGCTGTTTGTGGTTATGGTTTGCTCAAGGGACATTCTTCACCTTTTTGCCATGCTCTAATTTGGAGGAACTGACAAAAAAGCCTTCACAGATTTTTAGATCATACATGTAACTTATGTTCTAGGTTAAAATACAACAGAAATTATATAGAAAAAAATTAAAACAATCTCCCTGGCCCAAGAAAGCATTAAGGACATACTGAATATGGAGGATAAGAGCATCTCACTGAAGCCATTAAAGTTAAGGACCTTTTAAAGAGTCCAGATCAATCGCTGCCCTCCCAATAAATCCCTGCTTTTAACAAAACATTCTTCCAGGTTGTGGCAGGGCTAAAAAGTTTTTTTAACTACACTTACGTTCATTCCCTATTTCCCTACGTTGCTCCAGAGGAGCCCAGAGGTCTTGTGTACATGGTCCTATCACAAGATCAGGTCTCAGATCTTGCCAGACAATAGAAAAAAAAAGTCAGCAGACACAGAATGCAAAAGGACCCTCAGACAGACACACACAGTTTCCACTGATTCAAAGCACTGATTCAAAGTGAAGCTGTGGTTATCAGAGGGAAGAATTTGACCTGTATTTCTAAATTAGCAACAAGCAAAAAAAAAAAAAGGCAAACTCAGTACTAGCACAACTGTATGTTAAAAACTGAATGTTTCTGTCTTCTGATGCTGCAGTTTTGCAGCTTTCACCAATAATGGCAAGTTGGTTTATGCCAATTTCATTTATCAGAATTTCATAAGGTGAAATGTTTGGAAATATTAGTCTCCACAAATATTGAAAAGGTTTCTTGTCAGTGAAGCTCAGAGCAAAGTCAAACTTCAAAACCCAAAACTTACGATCAATAAAAGACTGTGGCATTCAGCCAACACTATGTGATAACTTGTTTGCTTTCATTTTTTCATTAATCTTCATGTGAATTTTCAAAGAGATTTTGTGAAAACGTCCCGCAGAGTTATTCATGAATCTTCAAGGTGAACCACCTTCCCACAAACATGAGAACACCTGGGAAGGGACAAGACACCCATGCGACAGGACCAAACCAGGCAACTGCCAAGGCAAGAGTGCAAGCACAGCTTAGGAGAAAAGTAAGTGAGATCTCAAGGAATATTGAGACACATAGGAAAAAGGAGACAAAACTAGATGAGAGGCACTACAGAAAGACGTGCTTTAGAAATGACAAATGGAACAAGTTAGAGCATTTAATACCTAGTAGGCAACAAAATGAAAGAATTCTGTGCTAAAGCCAAAACTGTTCTTTTTAAGAGACCTTTTTGTAGAGACCTATAGCTACACAACCACATCTGACATTACAAGAATAGACTAACCTGAATCTCTCTCCAACTCCTTACTTCCACAGCTTATATTCTACCCCTCTAAGTCTAATGAACATTGCCACAAGGAGCGTGAGGTAGGTCGGAGTGAACATCAGGATGAATGGGGCACCCAAGGGAAGCCCGACAAGGAAGCTCGGAGCAGGGGATCTGTACTGATGGGGTAACAAATTATTTGCAACAGGCTGTAGTGTCCTGGAAGCCAAAGCAGGCAGAGTCCTTGGTCGATGTTCCTGTCTGGCCAAGCGCTGAATTAGTAGCTGACTTGCTTCTATGTGGAGGCAAGGCTGAATCAAGGCCGGCAGGTTAGTAAGATTTATGTTTTTTCAGCCCTGTCAGCTGCTAGGTCCTGTTCATTTTCAGACAAATAATGTCAGTAGCAGACAGGTCCACTATTATGTTATTTCTATAAAAAACGTCCAATCTCTGAGAATAAAAGCCTACTTCAATATCTGAAGCCACTCAGATTTTTACTAAATAATACATGGAGATTAGAGTTCAATCACAATGAGTTTTTCATATATTAGCCCTAACTGCATATAATAAAAATTTCATTTAAATAATTTTAAATTACTGTCACAAGTTAGAACAAATCTAAAAATAAATAATAACTAAAATAACCATTTTTAAAAGAGAATAATTAAATACTCTGGGATTTCTCTTTTTTTGGTTAGCAGGACATCTACTATCAAAATTAATCTTCATGCAGGTTGTTAAATACAAAACCCATCTACAAGTACACTAACATTTCAAATTAATTTTTGGTTTATTAAGTTTAAATCCTCAGCTTCTGGACTATATTCAGTGTTGTACTAGTGATATTTATTTCCTAATTTAGCTTGAAGTTTTTTTGTGACTTTCAGTAATCAGTCCACATAATCTAAATTCTGCCAAAAGCATCAGAATGCATGTTCTGATGTACAGTGACTTATATATACTGGTTATGGTGTTTTGTATGTCCCCAGAGACATGAAAGACGGCAAACTTGATTTCCCATGAGACAAATTTTTCCCACGCCATTTAGGCATATAAAATGTATGAAACCTAAAAAGCTTAAACAAAATCTTAACCTCTCTGAATCAAGGATCATTTTGTGATTTCCTCCAACAGAGATAGAACTCATCCCTGATTCATGCCTGGACCTCCACCTAACAACCCTATCTCCAGCCATCTCCCTATTGAAGCTGCTTCTCAAACCAGGCCACAATAACACCCACAACAGTTCCGAAATCTTGCCACAAAAATCCAGGATCTGCAAGCTGACCACCTCCAGCAAGGACAGCCATGGAACAGTCATTTTCACTCTCAGCTGATACGGTGTAAGCAAAAAACCTTAGAGTGCACTTAGTGCCAATCCTTTCGCATATCTACATAGTCCAACAGTCTCAGCACGTGATCTGAGAGAATCTGAGATCTTGAGACACATACAGATCAATCCAAGTATTTTTAATCTATGAGAGAAAAAGTCAGCACATCCATTTTCTCAGAAAACCACTACTACTGAACATGCCTTGAAGCAATGGCAGACAGCCAGAGACAACAAGAAAGAGTAAGCCATCTGAGTGCAACTGTTTGTTGATGTGCACATCTGTTTATGAAAACCTGCCTACCTGCTCCCAATGCAGGTACATGTACAACCTGTCCTTTTGCAATTAAGTAATTTAGCATCCAGAATCAGTACACAATTCTCACTTAGGAATTCTACCACTGATAAAAATAAAAACATATTTATTTCAGTATGAATTTTGTCTGTACACACATTGAAAGATAACGTGATTAAAACCAGGGGAGACAGGCTTCTTGTGCTTTTAGAAATGCTTCCTCTATCCCTTCATTAATGCAGCAGTCAGACAAACGACCTGTTCAGTATTAGTGACTGATCTTGACCTTACAACTCAGGAAAAATTAATTATGTGGAAAAATCATTCATGCTGAAATACTAAATGCCAAAGCTCTGCAAACAATCCACCTCTGAAGCACTACAAAGCTTAAGTAAAAAGATACAATTTGAAGTACAGATTGCAAGTATCATTACTGGCACTAAGACCAGCACCACACCTCTTCTGCTCACTCAAGTACTGCAGTTCTGTCCTATGTCCCCAGATTTTCACTCTACTGCCTAGGCAAAGAAAACGCTGATCTAGAGAGACTGAGGCAAAATTCTGGTCTTGTGGATGTTCTTCCAGTCAGCATTAATCACCATGATATTTTCATGCTTTCAGCAGTATATGTACTTGCAACATATCTGCACAATGGCTGCCCCAAAATATACAAATACAAGTATTTGCTGGGCCAAGAAATTTCAGATGGAAATTTTGGTACATATTCAAATCAGTATTTCTGACATTTGATTGCTGACAGTCTAAAATTAAAAAATAGAAAAACACTTAAAATTTTAAGATTTAATCAGAAGAAATTGAATACTGATTTTCAGATTTAAACAACCTTCAGTTCTTCATATGAATTGCAGTTTTTTAAATGTTGCTGATATGGTGCTATTGAAACTTAAACCCTGTCAAAACTAGTCATTGCTAGAATATTCAGTAACTAGCTATTTACATTTTTAAAACATAAACCCATTAAATGTCTGTCAAAGAGCTAATTACATAATGCATATTAATTATCTAATTATATTATTTTTATTAAGCTATGCAATTAGCACCTGTTTATATGACTTCATATTTTATAGTTATGTCATTAGGGAAAAGGTAAGTTTTCAGCAAAACCCAACACAATATACATTGTACAAGAATAAGACAGTGACATTTGTGAGTCACACCCACTGTTTCCAGATGGAAAAGTGCCTAGATGTGCTGCAAAACAAATGGACATCCTATTAACAGCAACTGGATATTAATATTTACAATCTCTTAAAATCTTTTTATGTCACTTGGTATTTCTGGATGCAGTGATTCTATATTTAAAGACACACTGATCTGATCTTAAAGTGGACATGAAATTTATCAGAGAAAGTTAACTGCATTATGAAGGATTCTACATTGAATAATTGCTTTGTAAGAACAACTTAAAGAAACAAGAAAAGCTTCAGTAAGTACATTGGTGATAAAAAGAAGACTAGGGAAAATGTGGGCCCTCTCCAGAAGGAAACGAGAGACCTGGTTACCTGGGATATGAAGAAGGCTGAGGTACTCAATGACATTTTTGCCTCAGTCTTCACTGGCAAGCGCTCAGGCCACACCTCACAAGTCGCAGAAGGCAAAGGCATAATTTTTGCCCCCATCCTCCGCGGCCAAGCCCAAAAGCCACACCTCACAAGTCGCAGAAGGCAAAGGCAGGAACTGGGAGAATGAAGAACCACCCACTGTAGGACAAGGTCAGGTTTGAGACCACCTGAGGCACCAGAAGGCACACAAGTCCGCAGGACCTGATGAGATGCATCTGCAGGTCCTGAGGGAACTGGCATATGAAGTTGCTAAGCCACTATCCACTGTATTTGGGAAGTCATGGCACAATAAAGTTCCCACTGATTGGAAAGGGGGAAACATAGCCCCTATTTTTAAAAAGGGAAAGAAGGAACACCAGGGGAACTACAGGCCAGATCTTGTGCCTGGCAAGATCATGGAGCAGATTCTCCTGAAACTAGGGAAAATATGGAGGAAAATAAGGAAACACATGGAAAATAAGTAGGTGATGGGTCACAGCCAACATGGCTTCACTAAGTGCAAATTGTGCCTGACAAATTTGGTGGCCTTCTATGATGGGGTTACAGCATTGGTGCGCAAGGGAAGAGCAACTGACATCATCTACCCGGACTTGTGCAAAACATTTGACACTGTCCCACGCACTTTCCTCATCTCTAAATTGGAGAGACATGGATTTGACAGATAGACCAGTTGGTGGATAAGGAACTGGCTGGCTGGTCGCACCCAAACTGTTGCAGTCAACGGCTCAATGTTCAAGTGGAGGTCAGTAATGAGTGGCATTCCTCAGGGGTCAGTATTGGGACCAGCGCTGTTTAACATCTTTGTCGGCAACAGGGACAGTGGGATCGAGTGCACCCTCAGCAAGTTTGCCAAAAACACCAAGCTGACTGGTGCAGATGACATGCTGGAGGGAAGGGATGCCATCCAGAGGGACCTTGACAGGCTTGAGAGGTGGGCCTGGCCAAACCTCATGAAGTTCAACAAGGCCAGGTGCAAGGTCCTGGCACATGGGTCAGGGCAATCCTGAGCACAAATACAGGCTAGGTGGAGTATGGATTGAGAGCAGCCCTGAGGACAAGGACTTGCAGGTGTTGGTTGATGAGAAGCTCAGCATGACTCAGCAATGTGCACTTACAGCCCAGAAAGCCAGCCATATCCTGGGCTGCATCAAAAGAAGCATGGCCAGCAGGTCGAGGCAGGTGATTCTGCCCTTCTGCTCTACTCTGGTGAGATCCCACCTGCAGTACTGCCTTCAGCTCTGGGGCCCCCAACACAAGAAGGACATGGACCGGTTGAATTGAGTCCAGAGGTGGGCCATGAATATGAACGGAGGACTAGAGTACCTCTCCTGTGAAGACAGGCTGAGAGAGTTGGGGTTGTTCACCCTGGAGAAGAGAAAGCTCCAGGGAGACCTTATAGCAGTCTTCCAGTACCTGAAAGGGCCTACAATAAAGCTGGAGAGGGACTTTTTACAAGGGCATGTAGTGATAGGACAAGACATGACAGCTTTAAACTGAAAGAGGGTAGATATAGATTAGGTCCCTTCCAAACCAAACCATTCTATGATTCTATCAAGGTACTGAAGACTACAGAAGACTCAGTGCCAGGTTCAAAAAAGGGGGTTGAGTTCCTGCGCCCAAAATTGTCATTGCCAGCTTGATCTACTGGCAGCCATTTACCCCTGGAGACACCAAAACCCTAAATGTCACCCTGGAAACATCCTACCTGAGATCTACCCTTGCCTGTGCTTGGACTTGCCCCAGACTGAGCAGAGAGCCACCTACTTCATACATGCTACACTGCATGACATTTTACATCCTTCTATGAGAGACTACATCATACAGAGTAACACAGCCAGGCCCCTTTCAAAATGCAGCCATAACTGCTTTTTGAGGCACTGCTGAGGGAAGGAGTAATAGGGAGTTGCTGTGTATCATGTTGCCATTCACATGACATCATCAATATGGCCATCATGCAGCAGAGAACACAAAATTCATACAGCCAGAGAGAAAAGGAAAAAATAATTATGAAGGGTAGGCATTTAGAAAGCTCAGGTTCATGTATTGTTGGAGATAGCTCTCTTTAGACCTGAGGCAGTTAACTTTTCAGATGCAGGATGTTGAAATACATCCCAGATCTCAGTATGTCTTTTTGGCTAGTTCCTGTGACTCCGTATGACAAACACAAGAACCTTCCATGTCCCACCACAAGAAGCTAACAATTAAAATCAGCAAGCTCCAGTCTCAGGAATGGGATATCATATCTGCAACAGAAATTCAGTTTCATCCAATAATTATGACTGGGGGGGGTCACACACCGCAATACAAGAGTGTAAGCACCGTAGTAACCAGAATAAGTTTGGGATCCCCTAAACAAACTGAAATGCAACTCTTTCAGGGACTATCTGAATTATTAGGCCAATATCACAAGATAGTTCTCACAACTTCTCACTTTTTTCTACATGGTGATGTTAGGCGGTTTCTGCACTGTATATTATCAAGGATCTGTCCAATCTGTAAGACTCCAGAATGTTCTTGTTCACTGGAAGACATGTCTAGGCAACTACATAAGGATTGTAAAGCAAGTGCAGAAGCCACTATACGTACTAAATCATCAGTCCTGCTTGCATTTATATATTTGGAAACTTCAAGGTAGAAAAACTTACCTAAGGTCATACATGCATGTTTACAAGACTTGATTATAGATCACTGAAAACTAGCAAACTCCTTCCACCATCATCTGTATCTGTGCACCGCTCTGAGAAATAAGTAGTATTTCTCTTTTTAAAATAAATTATGAGATCCTACTCTCTTGCTCATTTTTGCATCCTTACTCAAACCAGTAAGTTTACACATTGGAATTGCATTTCAGTACTTTCAGAAGAAAGAGACAATGTAATGCACAGAAAAATAATCTCTCACCTTCTAGATCTTCCTTTTCAAAATGTGTTTTGAGAATGGAGCGAGTTCCACCTCTATCCACAACAGCCTCTTCATCATTTCTCTGCAAAACAGAAAAAAGGACCGCTAAGCTGCTTCTCATTTGGAAGCTACTGGCAAGACTGTATAGCACTATGAAACAAAGATGCTTTTAAGTTATCTATTTACTCTTCCTACTCAGGAACAAAAAAGTTTTTTAAGAATTTCATTTTCCTTATTAAAATCTATTCCTTATGCCTCAGTTTTTATTGAGGTATGAGTACAGCTAACTTTGACATAAAGAAGTTCTCCGGTTAAAACCTGGAAGATGAGTAAACACTTGTTACTGGGAATTAAGAAAAACATCAGTCAATAGGGCAGTGAAAGAGATGAGAGAAGAAATGTCTGGTTGAAGCAGCTTTATTCTTGTATTCTTGAAGCCAGGGATTGCATATGTATTTTTGTCTTTAGACCACGATCCTGAGCTACATGCAGAATTCCCAAATTATTAGCACTGATACTCCTTATACTTAGGCAAAGCTACAGAACAATACTCAGTGACGATATAGTAAGAAAGAAAACTTTAATACCATGAAAACAGGCTTCACTTACTGGTGAATTGCAAAGCTTTTACTTTCCTTCACAAACACCAAGTTGTAATTACAATAAAGGCAGATAGCACACACTAATAGCAGAGAACAGAAAACCTATTCTTCCTCAGGAACATATATTTCATGTTTAATTTTATACTGTAGTCATATATGCATTTTAACTGTATTCTCTAGTGCACTGTAAATGTACTATGTGATGAATTGATGTATTGTGCTCAGGCGAAAAGAGCTACAGAAATTAGTGATTTTGGTCACTTCTGACATGAAAAAAAAAAATCACATTTCCCTAAGTAGGGGACTCTTTTAGGAGTTCAGCAACAGGGCACTGGATTCAGGGCTAAAACAAGTATTGGCTTCCCTATGACTTTGACATCACCAATTGTAAAAAAACAGTTGCTAAATAAGCCTGTATTTCACAACATGATTTAGAGTGGTTTCCAGTAAATGATGATAAAGAAAAATGGATGAATTATATGAAATATCAATTAATGTATCATGAATATATATTTACTTGTCATTACTGGAATGGTTTTAGTAAGTGATATTAGAACTAGAAATGCTGGATTTCCATATATAAAATTGGTATCGTAATGGAAGTCTGAAGTAAGGGGATTTGAGTACCAGTGTTACATGCTAAATATATATCTATATATAGAATGCAATAGAGTATAACAAGGAATACTTAAAGAGCAGATGCGCCAGACAAAAAGATTCATATCTAGAGCTGGATGTTGTGTATTCTGGATATAAGTCTTTGTTTCAGGCTCCTCTCTTTTTTAAAAATAGCTGTCATGCTGTAGCTATCTTATATAGAAAAATCCTAGGAACGTGTCAGCACCAAGCATCTGGGCTGTTAAAGAACGAGAGACTGAGATTGTTACAGTGTCCTTATTAGAGCTTTCCCACAGATAATAGTATGTAACTAAAATCTGACAATGAGAAAAGGCCTTCTATGGAAACTGTTTTGTCTTTTGATAATTTAGAACTAGGTAATAATCTACTAAGATGTACCAGGGCAGTATAATTTTGCATAAACCATTTGATCATCTTAGGTAAAATGAATCCATTATTTTAAGCAGTTAGATATAACTGGGCGTGTTTTGTCATGCTGGCATGATGCCATGCCCCTGGGTGAATGGTTAGGCAAGGTGCCAACAGCCAAGCATTACAGCCACATCAGAAGCAGTGCTATTCTAGCATAAGACATAGCCATCAGTATTTTACTGATCCTGAAGAGGCCTTATGGAAGCAATGTTTGTGGAAAGTCTACAAGGGGGAAAATATTAAATTGCTGGACAGTTTAAAGCCTTTACAGATCATCTAAGTAAACTAAATACAAATTAATTCATTAATATTTATCAAAATATGCTCATACACTTTGACTTCTCCTTTCCCATGTGTTCAATTTTCAGCTTCTGGCAATCTTTCTTCCCTGCCTCCTCTCCTCCTGTAATGTCACAGCAAGTCTCATCTTTGCCTCATTCTCAGAAGTGGGTTTATTCCATTAATATTACAGGGAAGAACAGCTTAATTGGGAGTATTGTGTTGTTGCCAATTCGCTTGTCAAACTCTGAGCAAAGTCCAATTAAACAGGCCTTGCACTGTACACGCTCACTTCCCAGGGAGCAGTATGAAAGCCACCTTGCATTTACCCATGCTACAGCCACTCTGCATTTAGTCTAGAAGCAATTTCTATGATTCTTGTATTGCCTCCTTGGAGGAGGGGAGAAGGGAAGGAAGGGCTCACTAGTATTTTAGTGCAATTAGGTCTTAATCTCATTTGGAGGTAAGCGCTATCACAATACAAGTAAAAATAGTGGCAGATCCGCTCCATTTTCCCATGATGACTAGAGACCAGAAACTTCATTTCAGTTGGCAATGCTCTGCTTTTTATTAACATGTCAGGAAAAATTTAAATTATTATTTTTAAGTGTGGCAACAAATGAGAGTTTGAAACTGAAAGTATCAGCAAGACTAACCATAAGACAGTCATGGACAATAGAATTCATGCTCTGGGTGACTTTTAGCAAACCAAGAAGCCACCAACCTCCACACTAACATCCCCAAAGCCATTAATCCACTGCAGTTTTGCCCATCAGTTTCAGCA
>NW_010546701.1:4669-7580 GCF_000687285.1 Phaethon lepturus | reverse complement strand
CAGGAGCAGAATAGGGCATGAAAACTAAATGTTTTTCAGAGCCATGCTATGTTTATGTCAGAGTTCTACCACTTCTTCTTTTCACCCCATTTCAAGGTGATGAAGGTCAGAAATTTTACACAGCGCACAAATCTGCTGGGACCAAGGTATTCAAACTATATTGACATACTGCAGCAGTCTGCAAACAAATGTGTGGACACACTGACCAGGTACGAGTCCTTGGAACCGTCCATTATTGCAATGAGTTGCTTGCTGAGTCCAGTGAACACTGTGGTCTACTGCTTAAAGCATGGGAGAGGGAGCCAGGAAGTCCCCGAGTGCTAATCCTGGATCTGCCACTGACTTGCTGCGTGGCCTTGGGAAAGTCACTTAATCTCTGTGCCTCAGCTTCCCCATCTGTAAAATAGGGATAATAATACTTACTTACCTACCTTCCTCACCAGGCTGCTCTATGCCATAATTAATATTCACACAGTATTTCAGAACTGTAAAGCTCTACAGAAGTGCTAAGTCATTCGATTTAGGAAAGTATGCAGTTTATCCATGTGAAGAGATGTTGACAGGAAACAACAGATTGATGAAAAATAACATTTAGGCATATATATATATTATTTTTTTACATCAAACCAAAGTATATTAAAACCTTGCAATAGTTTTACAGTGCACAGCTTTGACAACTTAACTGGATAAAGTTTACATAAAAATAAATATACTGGGCTCACTTTATGTTAGCCTAATTCAAGAGCAATGCTACAGAAGCCAGTGGAATTACATTTCTGTGAAGCTGTAACCAGCGCACAATAAACTTGTCATATGTTTATAAACAACCTAACATTTCTCGATCTTTTTAATTATATTTTTTAGTATTTTATGGTTTTATATAGTTATCACACAATGGTTTACATAAAATGTAGGCACAAAACTATTTCCCTAAAGCAATAAAATATCAGCAAACACACAGTAGAAGTAATAATGTATCTGGGATAAAAAAGAAAAAAAAGCTAAGGCTTTCACATGGAAACTACAAGCTCCTTAGAGACCAGGGCTCAGCAGCTCTATGCAATCCAGAGTTTCACCTCTTCATTCATTTTCCAAATGAATGCTGAAATAACCTTCACCACACAGCAGCATCTGCTGCACATACTTCACAGGAAAAAAACCTATTTTAATGGAAGAGTCTTATAAATACAGTTGTTACTATTTTTGTCTTTTCGTACTGGAAGTTTAAATGCGGCGGGGAGTACAGAGAAGCAGGCAGTACAGTTGTTCTCCACATCCTTTACAGTGCAACCACACGTTACAACATTGAAACATATATTTGAAGCTGAACAAAATAAAAAGGAAATAAACCACCTTGGAAAGACATTTGGCTGCTACTTTTTGGTGTACAGTCATGAAGAAAGAAGGTCACCATGAGCGTTAGGAGAACTCATTTTCAACCCTTCGATCAACAACCTGCTTATCAGAGTATAAAGTGAGGTTGCAGCTGTTGCCAGGAATTGTAAGCATATTGGTTAGAAGGAATAAAAAAGCCCATGGTTTAGAAACTGAAAACAAATGTGTCAAGTGCCCTTTCTACCCATGTATTGATAAAGCTCACTACCCAGGATATTCCAAAGCTAGGTAAACGACCTCCTGGGAAACTTCCCAAACTGACCAGCTTTAGCTATGATACAGCCCTAACTGCGATTCCTAACATACTGCAAAGAGGCTTATCCTTAAACTTGTCACCTCCCAGAACTGTGCACCGCCCTTCCACACCTCTGATCAATTTAATTAACAGAGAAACTACACATTTAGAAAAGCTGAGAAACATCATTTTATGACAGATGTTTTTGGGTGTTTTTAGTTATGGTTCTTATAAACTGTCTGTGCTTTCATCATGTGGTAGATGATTGAGTGGAAAGAAGAGGAAGGTAGCTGCTTCCAAAGGTGGACCCATACAAAGCCATGAGACACACGTTTTTAAATATCTAGGTGCTAACGCAGACACATATACTTGTAGAACTTCAGTATATTTCCGACTGATGGAATTAGGACATATTCCTCATTCTGGATGACAAGAAGGTAGATTAAAGTCTAGGTGACAATACACGTATTTGAAGGTATCTATATATTTATTACATGTATTTACTAAAAAAGGAGAACCAATACATGATGTTAAAAGACACTGTTGCGTACATCATAAAAGCTACCTGAATATTGCACAAACATTAACTGAAAATCATCTGTGCTCATCGCTAAAATAAATAAGAGTATAACAAGAGTATAACAATAAATGTACATTAGGAAATAAAAGGCTGTTAGGACAATGGGAAATTATTAAATAGCTACAAAGAATATGTCTTGCTGTCCTTCCCTTGGTAGGTACTCTGCTCCACTGGTATGATATTTGTTGCTAATATATTTTGGACAAGTCAAAAATGGATAACACTAAAATTTTCATTTTACATGGAAAACTATAATATTTTTTTCTTAATTTTTCTTTATATCTAATTTTCTTCATAGTTGGCTACACTTATTTTCTGTCTCTGACATTTAGTCATTATTTTCAATAAACCAGATCATTGCTTTTCTTTGAAATACAATGCAAAAATCAGCTACAAAGAGTAATAATATTCCAGAAAATTTTTCAGGGTTTTTAAAACTTCAGGTAAAATCCTTTCACTTTTTAATTACATTCTGAATACACCCACAGCACAAATCAAAACATAACCAAAAAGAATCCTTTCTCAGCATCTTCCTTTCTGTAAAATATATAACAGAGCAGAAGCCATTTTGATTTTTTCTGTACTAGAAATTATGCGTATGACACACCTGCTGGCTCATAAGGAAAACAATCATGGTATTAATTACTTCTCCATATAAGCCACTTACTGATGATTAGACAACCTACATAATTCTCAAATGC
>NW_010546701.1:0-4638 GCF_000687285.1 Phaethon lepturus | reverse complement strand
GGAATGCCTGTCAGCATAAAACATTAAACACTGCACTCCTATGAACAACAGAAAGCTGCATTATTTTATTTATTTTATATTATCAATGATTACTTAAAAGATGGAACTCTGTAATAGATTCATTTCAGTTTATGTATTTTATCATAAAGTTAGTGGTATAGACCTTGTGTATTCACTTTTCAAATGGTCTGTAATCTAAACATTGATCCAGACATCACATACACACTGTAATTGCCTTCTCAGTCTGAAGATATTCCAGCACTATCACTTTATGTTGTATTTATTTCACAGACCCATTACAGGACATTTGTATTTTTAAGATCATTTTGGTTAAGTTCAGCTTGACACTTCATAAAGACAGCATTATTAAAGATAGAGAAAAGTGAGTTATTTGAACTCAGGAGCTGCCAACAGCATACTGGAAATACCTTGTAAAGACAATTAATCTAAATGGCTAAAAAGCTGTTCTATGTAGATGGATGCCTCCCTGTTGTAGGTGGCAAATCACTGGTGACTGCCATGTTCAGCCTTGTCCTTTAAACTGTCCTTGAGCAGACACAGTCACACAAAACTGATTTAATGCACAGGTGTACGCCCACAATTTTGATGCTAAAATTCTTTTCGCTTTCCAAAGACAAGCACGGCGGGGGGGGAACACCTTTTTTAATATTACTGTGTTTAATTGCTTATATTACATATAATCATACTTAGCAATCTTTTGAGATGGAAAGTACAGTGAATTTTATCTTTCTGATGAAATATAATTGCTTTTCCATTCCACTAGCTACATTATCTCATCCTTTTCCCCTCTATCCACCTATCAAGGAAGACTCATCAAAACACATCTATAATGCAATAAAGCCTGTTCTGTAAGGTCTGAAGAATTATTTTTAAAAGTGTCTCTTTAATTGTACTGCTTTTGTGGCAGCTTTCTACAGTGATCACTACTAGTTAACATAAAGCACTTATTCCTTTTAGTTAGCTTTATTTCACATAGTTCAGGCTATGCAACAAAGTAAAAAGCAATCAGTTTTCATTCCAGATTTGCATCTTCCCCAGGGCTGCACGTCATATGCATAAAAGCATCCTCCTCTGTCTCTTTTTATAGCAAAACACAAGATACTGTTCAGCATGACTCAATAAAGAAATACCAACTTCTGCAATGCTGCTAAAAATTGCACTAATCAGCACTGGCTCCAAAGAACTGATTTGCTACTGACCTGAGACTGAGCACATGTTTAATGTAATAATGCAAGTCCTGTAACATATAAACATAGATGAACGTCGCAGACATTAAAATCCAAGCACATACTATTGTTATAAATTTAATGAGATGAAACACAAGTAGAAAATGCACACATGAATAAAACAAAACAGTTGCACAGACATGTAAATGCTAACTAATACATGTAACTTCTGTGTTAATCTACATTGAAGCATCCTGTGCTGGTTATATACTATTATGCACAATACAGCCACTCTGAACTGATGCATAAATGAATGCATAACCACTAAACTATTTCCTTATCATTTGATAAGGAATCTTCTTTCTTAGAATAGCCATTTTAGGTAGAAACAATACATTTCTTACATTTGCAAGGCAAATATGTTACTTTAACTATTTTCAAACACCTATCCAACTGAAGACAAGATTGCTATTAAAAGAAGATAAAACAGAAAATCAAGGCAAAATAGTAACTTCATTTGTTGCCGTACCGAGATGACCCATTTTCTCTGTCTGCACTCTCCCACTGGAAAAGGACTCCGTTGTACCAGTAGCTGCAGTAACAGAACGGGGGAGGGGGAACAAACCAAATCAAAAAACACCAAAAACCCAACATTCCCACTCAACAGGCTTGGGCAACTTGATTTAGATGAAGATGTCCCTGCTCACTGCAAGGGGGTTGGACTAGATGACCTTTAAAGGTCCCTTCCAACCCAAACTATTCTATGATAAACCTGTTGGAACACTAATGAAATAATGAACTGTTAAAATCTTTCTGGATTCTGGTACCTGTTTTAAGCACCTGCGTTTAATTGCAGCTATGCCTTGCAATGTTTTGTACGCCTTGGAGTAAAATTATCAGGAATGCTTAAATGACGTGAGCGCCTTACTAAACCTGAACAAGGCACTTAGATAACTGTTCTTTTGAACATTTTCAGTCATGTTAAGATTCTCGTAACTTCTCCCCTTCCTTCCTATCATATCACATCTGCTGAATTTGTAAACTAATCTTTATTCAATTGCTAGTCTCAGCCAGACCTCTAGATAAATAAAAGACAGCGTGTCTTGCTGCTACTTAAGGGATGTAGAAGTTGGGTCACATCTGTATGACTGAGATCTTACTCCCTTCGCTTCGTATTTTTCTTTACTACACTGTCAAATAGTTAAAAGTTATGGAGTCGAGAACAGCACAGATTTCAAGCTGAGGCATGGTTATTTTTTCTCTGTGGTTATTTGAATGTCTTATGTCATCCTAGGGCAGTCCCATTAGCTGAAATCCTCTTTTCTCACTTCACAGCAAAGGCTGTATCAACTACTATGGAGAAGTTCAGCAGCATGAAGATGGATGTGAAGACTTTATCCAAAGCCCAAATGAGATTTACTTTTAGTGTCTGGGCTCTCTCTTGGCCCAATGCCAGGTGAGGATAGATCCAGGATAAAAGCATTATTTAGGTGTAGTTAGAAGTTAATTGTGCTGAGTTTAGCCCACTATGCAACAGGATATTAGCTGCTGGGCAGCAAATGGGAAAAAGTAAATTATGTTAATTGCTAGTTTTTTAATCAGCAGTAGGATATATTGGGTTTTGATCTGCTTTCAGCCTCAGAAAAGATGACATGTTTTCAGGTTTGTCTACCTAGAAATAAGGTCAGGGAGAAGAATCATAGAAGGCACTCTTCTTTGCAGCAGCTACTCATGTGGAAGTAGCAAGTGCAAAGAAGAAAAGAGGTCACGACCAACTTACCAGAACCTGTTTTAACAGCAGCTACAACACAGGAGAGAGGACTTTCTCTCTCCCTTTACAGCCACAAAAATTATGTAGTTTGGAGTCTGCATCTTTTACATACAAATGTATGCCAACCATAGTTCAAAACATCACCTTTTTTTGACATTGCAAGCTAGCATGATCAGTAACAAATTAACTCTCAGAAACTCCCAGTGATTCTTCTCTTTCTCAGAGCAACCCACAATTTTCAGTTGTATTTGACAAAAACTCTCTACAAGCACAATCCAAGGATTATTCAAGGCAGCAGGGAGGATGTTCCAGGACAGAGATATTCTAAACTCAGCTTAATTGCATAAAATCTCTGGCACTTGACTGAAGTTGCCTTAACTAGAGATGACATCACCATCAACTTTTGTACTAGCCAGTGCAAAGAGATGGGCACTTCCACAGGATAAGCAAGATCTTAGGTAGACTGACTGCCGCTGAAGATGGTCTGAAAATTGTTGAGACTTAGAAGAGACAGATTAGGACTCTCTGGAAAGACGGCACAGTAAACTAGATGGACTGTTAGTTTGATTGAGTGTGATTATTCCCGCATAGTCAAACTCATCATTAACATTCCAAGTAAGTTTGCAAACACTAGTAATATTGTTGCTGTACTTGCAGTGAAGGTAGTCTGTCTGAGTAACTTTCCAACTGTAACTAAGCCTGTCTAACTAAAGTAGCCTCACTAACCTTTAACTGAAGTGTTAAAAAATAGCATGACACTTTTGTCATCCACTGTCAGGAAAAAATTAACTTCAAATACCACACAATTTTCTGTTACATGCCCAAAGATTAAACTGGATTCACAGAATCATTAAGGTTCCTGGAAAAGACCTTTAAGATCATCAAGTCCAACCATCAACCCAACACCACCAAGCCCACTAAACCATGTCCCCAAGTGCCACATCCACATATTTTCTGAATACTTCCAGTGATGGTGACTCCACCACCTCCCTGGGCAGCCTATTCCAATGTTTGACTGCTCTCTCAGTAAAGAAATTTTTCCTAATACCTAGTCTAAACCTCCCCTGGCACAACTTGAGGCCATTTCCTCTCGTCCTCTCACTAGTTACTTGGGAGAAGAGACCAACACCCACCTCACCACAGCCCCCTTTCAGGTAGTTGTAGAGAGCGGTAAGGTCTCCCCTCAGCTTCCTTTTCTCCAGACTAAACCACGCCAGTTCCCTCAGCCGCTCTTCATAAGACTTGTTCTCCAGACCCCTCACCATTCCTTGTGGTCCTTCAGAGTCATCTTCTATATGATCTATTATCCTCCAGAAGAGAAAAGGAGATTATTGTGTTTGGTTTTTTTAAACTGAAACTTGTAAACAGCTTCCTTGAAGACAACTGACAAGCCTTTCTTGGCCAAAATGTATAAATTCAAATGTAGGGTTTAGTCTGAAGAGTTCCCAAATCATCTGTTATCTTCAGGGAGTTACTTCAGCAGAAAATCCAAAATGGATGTCCCAGTACTACTCATCTCCAAAGATTCAGGCTGATCGACATGATTTTGTTGTCACAGAATCACTAGGTTGGAAAGCACCTTCAAGATCATCAAGTCCAATCATTAATCCAGTGCCACCATGTTCCCATGTCATGAGTGACTTTGTTATCAAGGCACCTGCAGGACAACCAAGGGATCAG
>NW_010546700.1:23891-24097 GCF_000687285.1 Phaethon lepturus | reverse complement strand
CTCCTGCCAGCTCCAGTGCTGCCCACCCTTGCTGCAGGCTGCAAACCGCTGGCTCTGCTTTCAGGCAGCAGGGCGGGCAGGGAGGGCAGAGCATGGCCCCAGGTGAAGGGACATGAGATGCTCCCTGGAGAGCAGGGCAGGGTGGGGAGCACTGGGACGTGGTGCCGGGGGGCTGCCCTGCGTTGATGGGGGGGGGGAGATAGTGC
>NW_010546700.1:22509-23721 GCF_000687285.1 Phaethon lepturus | reverse complement strand
AGGCAGTGCCCTGCCGGGTGCCGGCCCGCGGCAGGCGGGGGCCATAGGGGGCCGGCACCGCGCACACACACTGGCTTCTAACTGGCTTTTTATTTTATATCAAGAACACTTGGTTTTAAAATCTTTACAAAGGACAAAACGCGGCGACTCCGTTAGTGTGTAAAGAACTAAAGATCTGCTTAAAAAACGTCTCTGCAAAGAGAAACGACTGACACAAAAGAGATTCTCTGCAGCGCAAAGAGGGGCAGAGGTGCCAAGTCTCCAGCCCAGGGCCCCAGTCCCAGGGTCCCTGGGGTCCCCGAGCTCCGGCATTGGCCCCAGTGCCCACAACCCAGCATGAGGCTGGGTCCCCGGACCCTGCCGCTCCCTCTGCCTATAGCACCATGGCCCGGGGCCACTTCTCAACACAGTGAAGGAGCCTTTTCCAGGGCACCTGCGATGACAAGCCGCCTGGGGATGCCTGGGCACTGGTCGAGAGGGATGCCTGGCCATGCTCCTCATCAGTCCCGGGGTGCTCAGCGGGCGGAGCACTGGCGATGCAATTGCCCCATGGGGAGGCACAGCCCCAGTGCGGAGAGCCCCGTGGCCGCTGCCAGCGGTGTCTTCCCTGCCCGCCCGTGCTGGTGCATGGGCGCAGGAGCTATGCCGTGTCCCCCCTGCACCCCACCGGTGCCCTGGGGCGACCCGTGGGGCCCTCCAGCCGGGAGCCGGGAGAGTCAAAGCACTTCTCAAAAGTTAGATAGGAATGAAAGAAAGCGCCAGGGGAGAGCAGGGCATCCGGCCACGCCGGGATCCCGCAGGTCTCCGGGCTCAGTGCTACACCATCCGTGGGTGCTGCCTGCCCGTTGCCCCCGCCGGTCCCTCTGCCAGTGTCTGCTGCGTGCGTGTGCGTGCGTGCATGCGTGTGCGCCGGCGGCGGGCAGCTATACCCTGGTAGTAGAGTGTGAGTGCGGGAGCCCCGTGCTGTTGAAGCCGGCAGTGAAGGTGTTGTAGGGATGCAGGGTCTGCAGCCCCACCAGTGAGTTGGGGATCATGGTGATGGTGTTGGGGGTCATGAGCGGGATGTCGTCTGGAGAGCGGCGCAAGGTGAGGGTGTAGTCGGGCAGCGCAGCCAGGCGCAGGGCGTCATGGGGCGGCACAGCCTCACACTCATGGTGCCCCTGGCTCACCTGCAAGGAGGGCATCTCCTCATCGGGCGCGTGGGCGATGTCA
>NW_010546700.1:22025-22387 GCF_000687285.1 Phaethon lepturus | reverse complement strand
AGTAGAGGGCGGCGAAGGCCAGCACATTGAGGAAGAGGAGGGAGGCACCCACGGCAATGGTGACACTTAGCTCGGTGGAGTAGTCACGCGGGCTCTCGAGCAGGGTGCCCGCCTCCTGCTCTGGGCTCCACTTCTCCTTCCCGTTCTCACTGTTGTAGGCAGGTGAGATGGCGGGGCGCTTGGTGGTCCAGATCTTGCCATTGGGCCGGCGGGTGATGTGGGAGTTCTGTGTGGTGTCGGGCGGTGGCACTTTGGTGGTGGTGGAGGTGTAGTGGAACATATCGTGCAGGTTGTACAGGTGGGGGACCAGGTGCTTCCAGAAAGCCACCTTGGTGGCCCGGTAGTGGTCACGTACCCGTGGC
>NW_010546700.1:16994-21544 GCF_000687285.1 Phaethon lepturus | reverse complement strand
AATGTGCAGGTACAGCTGGTCGCGGGGGTTGTACTTGGACCAGGCCACCTCCTCAAACCGGTTGGCCTTGGTGTGAATGAACTTGGTGTCCTGGGGGACGGGCTTGTTGGGGTCCCTGAGAAACACAGGCAAAACAGAGCTAGCACCAGGAAAAGCCAGAGCAGTGAGGAGAGAGAGAGCTGGATGCAGAGATGGAGGCTGGGGGGACCTTGGCCAGTGGTGGTGCAGGGTGGGCTGGCAAAATGTCCTGCATGGCTGGGCAGCACCCCAACCCTGTGTAAAGTCTCACCCATGATAATCATGGCCAAACAACCTCCCCACCCCTGCACTTTGCTGGGTCCTGTCCTGGGGCCTGGCTGCACTTTCAGCTTTTTGCTTTGTGGTTGATGCCCTGACCCCAGTAAAGGTGCAGCACATGGACCCCCGGGCATGGGGAGCTCAGTGTCCCACACCAGGCATGACCCCCCCCCACCACAGCATGGTCCCAAAGGATGCAGCTGCAGTAAGTGCAGACCCCCCAGCACCCATCCCCACTCACCCTGTCTTGGCAAAGTTGGTCCAGTAGGTCATCACCACCCACCACAGCATGGTCCCAAAGGATGCAGCTGCAGTAAGTGCAGACCCCCCAGCACCCATCCCCACTCACCCTGTCTTGGCAAAGTTGGTCCAGTGTCTGTGGGGCCAATCATGGGGATCCCGAACACATAAGGCACCTCATCCCCGTGGGCTGCGTCAGACCATGCAGGCTTCATCAGGCTCTGGCAGTGGTGGTAGAAAGCGTAGAAGTAGGTGGGGGACCCGTAGCGGGCGTGCAGGTCAGCTGTCACCACTGATGGCTCTACCCACTGATGGTCAGTAAAGAGGGCCACCAGAGTCTTGCGCCGTGTCTCAGGGTTGTCCCTGTCAGCCCAGTCTGTGTACATGAACTTGATGGTCTCCCGCAAGGTGTCCTTGCCTTCGGGGTAGCCATACAGGTTGTCTACAAAGTTGGAGACTGAGTAGTCAAAGTCACTGCCCGACACGCCATCCTCAGGGTCCACCACGCCTTCCACGAACTTCAGCCCCTCGCCCTGGTTGACCCCCAGCATGATATCGTAGTTGAGGAACTCTCCCTGCTCCATCAGGATTTCCGGGTCATCGGGGATCACATCCCCGTCAATGACTGGCCCAAAGGCCACGTGGTAGCGAGCTGGCTGGATGTCTTGCTCCACCAGCTCCTTGGCACTCTTCTGCCGCAGGCAGTCCACCATGTCCACTGTGTCCAGCACGTTGCAGCCCACCTTGTCAGCCAGCATACTGGTGTACTTCACGGGCTGGTAGTTCACTGCCCAGCTGGAGAGCGCGGAGCCACTCTGGATGATGGCTCTCTGGAAGAGACCTGCAAGACAGGCAAGGAGCGGAAGAGGCTCGCAGTGGGGTAAGCGCCATTCCAACACCCCAGCACTACAGTTCAGGATGCAACATGGAGAAGGCACTGGTGCCCTTAGACCCCTGCAAGGACCCCAGTGCTCCAGCCCACACCTGGCCTCGATCCAGGCTATGCTGCCCACTGAGCTGAGCTTGCACAGGGGCTCAACTCTAGGGCCACCACGAGGGTGGCAGGGTGACAGCTGGGCATGCGGTGGGTGCTCCTGGCAGCAACCAAGGGCTGCTGTGCTCACTGAGGATCCCGTCACAGGGGATGGCCTGGCATCCCTCTGTCCCATTGTGGGGAGGAGAGGGGCCATGGCTGCATCACAGCCTGGCCTTGCCGAGCAGCCCACGCCACCCCAGCCGCCCCAAGGACGCGTTGCCTGAGCCCCCGAGGGGATCAGGCTGCCCCCAGCTCAGTGCCACCCTCCAGCCCAGCGTGGCACCGGCTTCACCGAGCAGCCAGGCTGCAGGCTGGCAGTAGCGGGAGGGTTAACGCCTGCTCAGGGACACTTAACCCTGCATGTCCCACCCCACCGCTTTGTCAGGGTCCCCCTCACCCCCCTCCCTGCCGCTTCCTGCCCAGCTGGGGCTGCTCAGTGCCAATCCAGCCCCGCAGGAGCACGCTGCCAGATGCACAAAGAGGGCCTTTCTGCCACCGGGAACACAGAGGGAGTGGACTTTCGCCCTGGAAAATGGGGCCACAAAGGCCCTGGCCCAGGCGGAGGAATGTGTGGCTGCGCTCCAGCCCCATGTCAATGGCGCTTGTGCTCAGAATACAAAGGGCGGCGAGGAAGCGGAGCCTCCGGGGCGGTGAAAGGCAGCCAGGCTCAGGGTGCACCCTGGGGTCCCTGCTCTCCGGCCAGCCCTCTCCCGCACCCTGAGTGCTGCCTGCACCGGACCCCAGCAGTTGCTTGCCGTGAGGGACGGTCTCAACCAGTCCCGAATGGTGCTGGCACAGCAGCATGGTGGCCACGGGGTGGTCCTCAGCCCCCGAAACTTGGAGCGCCTGCATGAGAACCCCTGTGCAGCCAAGGCCATGCTGCTCTGCAGGGGAGCATGCACCTTCCTGCAGCAGAAGTGTTTGGAGGCTCCTGGCTCCCGGCCACCATGTCCATAGCTCTTGTCTGCACGCACAGACCTTGCTCTGCCAAGTACCTGACGTACAGTCCCATGCGCTGGGACAAAGAAAAGTCACAAGCTCTGTTTGTCACCTCCCAGTGCCCTAGAAAGCCATACCCAGCCTACGGGCTGGAGACTGGCCATGGGTTTGCTTGCTCTGTGCCATCACCCACATGCCAAAGAACCAGGATGGGGGTTCCCTGGCTCCCAGGAGATGCTGTCCCAGCAGCAGATATTGCTCCCCGCCAGCAGCATCCCTTCCTAGACAGACCCACCAGGCTGGGCTCTGCCCCTGCCTGCCCCTGCCTGGGGAAGCACAGGCAGCTGGTGTCACCTACAGCTGGTCACACCCCTGATGGAGCCCCTTTGATGTGTCTCTGCATGGCCACATCCTGACCCAGGAAGACCCAGGAGTCTGCAAGAACCCAGACCTGCCATGTCCTCCCGCTCCATGCCAGCACCCAGCTGAAGCCTGACAAGCACCCCAGGGAGGCATTGCCACCCTGCAGCTTACCCCCGAGCCCCCCAGCCTGCTGGGACCCAGGCAGGAAGATGCCGCTCTGCCTTCCCTGCCTGTTCCCCTCTGAGGTGAGGGTCCCTACACACCCTGTGTCCTGCAGAGCTGGCTGCCAGAGCACAGCAGAGCCAAGTGGTGGGACCAGGGCTCTGCCGGAGGGTGCCCGGTGCTGCAGGCTGCTGCCAGCTCCTGATTTCCCCTTCGCTTTGCACAGTAGCTGAGATTGGAAACACCTCTGGGGCTGTCTGAGCCAAGCCCTGCTCAAAGCAGGATGCTGGGTGCCTTGTCCAGCTGAGGTCTGAGCATCCCCAGAGCTGGCAGCGAAGGGCAGCAGCCCCACAGAGCAGGAGATGGGGCAAAGGAAGCACAAGAGGTTTGCCAGGCAGTGACTGCTCCTGCCCCAGCTTGGCCGGCTGGGGAAGGAAGCAGCACTTTGGTCCTTGGCGACGAATCCACCCACCTACAAGGGCTGATGCTGGCGCTGTGAGTCTCTGTGGCAGCCAGACAGAGCGTGTGCTGCACCAGCCTCCAGTGTCTGCCTCTCACAGTGCCTGGCAGAGCAGGCACAAATTAGCAGCTTCATTAATAGCTCTTGATCACTATGAGTTTTATTTTGATACAATAAAAACAAACCTGCCTGGTCTGCAGGCTGCATCTTAGTGCAGCTCCCCTGCTGTGCTCCAGCCCCGGCTGCCCTGCTGCTGGGGAGATGGGTGCTCTGGTGCAGGGCTTTTTTTGAGGTCATTTTATGGCCATTTGCTTTGATGAGACACTGGCTGCAGCACCGAGTGCTCCCCTCCTGCCTCATAGCATTTACAGACAGCAGTAGCTCCCCTGCCACAGCAGCAAGGGTGCTGGGCAGCCAGCACCGCTGTGATGCAGAGTGGACCACACCACAGGTATTTGGGCTGGGTGGGGCAGCAAATGATACGGCGTGCAGGTGCAGGGTTTAGTGTCAGAAAGCCTTAGTGTCACCTGAGAAGTGCTATACTGGCATGACAGTATTTTTCGGGGCTGGAGAGTCAGGGAGCAGCCCCTCCAGTCCACCTCCAGCCTCTCTCCATGCTGCTTCTTCCATCCCAGGCCCGTACAAGCGGCTGGGGCCACCTGGGCAGCCAAGCATATGGTCCTGCTTCCAAAGAGGTGTCACCATATGGCTGCAAAAACAAGTCTGCAGCCTTGGGGCTGCCCTGACAGAAGCACTCAGTCCCTGAGAGGAGACAACTGCTGGACCAAGAGCACCTCCCCACGATCCCCCCCTGCCTCCTAGGCACTCCTGTGATGGAGACGAGCACCCTAAGAAGAAATGAGTCTGCAAAGATCCACCCATGCACCTTTCCCACACACTGCTCAATTTACCATCTAACACAAGCAAAGCATCCTCTGGCTTTAGCCATCAAAAGCATCTCCTGTGGGCTAGAGAGCTGCTGCCTGCCCCACACAGCTCTGGGTAGCTGGGAATCCTACCCCACGAGCCCCAAAAGCGGTGAGGACAGCCCTG
>NW_010546700.1:16166-16979 GCF_000687285.1 Phaethon lepturus | reverse complement strand
CTGGTCCTGCCCTGCTCTGGCACTGCAGCATCGGCAGCGGCTCTGTAGGTATAACTCACATTTTCTGTGTTCTCGATCTTATTGTAGTCTAATACCTATTAATATTTGTCCAAGTCATATGAAGAGGATGGGGCAACAGCCCCAGGAGCATCCTGCCCAGGAACAGGCACGGGGGGAGCAGGATGACAGAGGGGCTGACTTCAGGCACCAGGCACTCATGCAGGAGGACGGACTGAGCACAAGTGTCCCAAGCGCCCTGGGGCGGCAGGGAAAGGGGTTTACCCAGAACAGACGTGTCCTGAGCAGGCAACAGCAGCTCCATACGTGCTCCCAGGGCTGCATCACTTCAGCTTTACCTGCCTTTCTGTTTCTCCCTGCTTTATTCAAACATGGCAGGGCACTGGCGACAGTGACAGCAGACCAGCAGGCTGCAGGGCAGTCATGGAAGGCCAGGGACCACCATGGACTTAATCTGGGAGTGTCCAAGCTGCCAGCTTTTGGGAAGCAGCTGCCCACCACGTCCAGACATGCCTTTCTTGTCCTGTCTATGGGGCAGAGCATCCCCCAGAGCTCTGGTGCTTGCAGCATCAAGGGGAGCCCAGTGGTGGGAGCAGCTGCCCCAAGAGCAGGAGCACTCTGCACAGGGTGGGGTGGTGCTGGCTGTGCCACAGGCTCCAGTACAGAGGGAGCATGGGGCACTGGTGGGCTCCAGAGCCCACCTGGGATATCTCACCACCTAGGAGGCTCTGGAGCTCCTCTTCATACTCTGATCCCATGGGCCATGGCAGCATGTCTCAACCTCTCCACTTCAGT
>NW_010546700.1:13066-16135 GCF_000687285.1 Phaethon lepturus | reverse complement strand
TGGCCGGCCTGTCCGAGGAGAGGCTGGCAGCCAGTTGCAACTGCTGGGCACCCATATGGGCAGCAGGGATGGGTGCAGAGGCGCGGGCAGCCTGTTAGCCCCACTCTTGTCCCTGGGGAAGGGCCCTCAGAGGGAAGCACGACAACGGGTCCCTGCATGGGAGTGGGCTCACCGCAGGGCAAGTGGTTTGCTGGAATCAGGCAAGTTTATCCAAAAGGGAAGCTGGATAAATCTGGGAGAAGAGAGCTGTGTCAGGCTTGCCTTTGACTCCATGGTGAACTGCCAGCACCCTGTGAGCCCTGTGCCAGGTCTGGGCTCAGTGGGGTGCTGCCCTTCAACTCCCCACCACGAGCACAGGCTCTGCCACCTCTCACCACAGCCAACGCCAGCCTTGGGCTGCCCACAGCACCTGCAAACCTCCACGTCAAATACTACCAAGCTGACCGTGATGCTGGTGCTAGTGCAGCCACCTTTGCCGCAGCCTTGGCTGAGATTTTTTTTTATTCCTGCTTTCAATACTGGGGCAACACCAGTCCATGAGCAGCTCCCAGGGCCAGAGGAAGGCTGCCCAACTTTGCTGGCAGCCACGCCAGCACCAGCCTCCTCCCATAGGCCCTCTGTTACGCCATCAGCCCTGCTGCGGTTCTGAAGGTCTCCTTCATTCCTGTGCGGTTCCCAGGCTGTTGAGCAGGGCTGCAGCTCTTCGCAACGGCTTCAAGTGCAATTTTGTGTGTGTCTCAGGTGCAGACTCATGCCCGAGTCCACTGCCCATACCTGTCCCCTTCTCCCCTGCACTATGCTTACAGACACTGCACTAGGAGAGGGCTGCACCCTCATACAAAGCCCCTGTGACCAAGTCCGTAGCAGGCCGGTCCCCTGTGGACCACGTCCAGTTCAGGCTTTGCTTCTGCGGTTTCCTTTAGGAAGTTTATCAAGAACACCTCTACTCCCATGGTTAATTTTTTTCCCCCCTCATGCTCAATGCCTTTGAGGTTTACATGCATTTGCTCTTATGCCAACGCAATCTTTTAGTGTAAATAATTCCTTTCTTTATCTAGAGTAAACACTGTTTGTATTTACATATATCAATCATATCACTTTCCACCTGTGTTTTGGTAGTCACAGCACCCTCACTCCCAGCTCTCCCAGCTCTCCCAGTCTTGCAAGATGGGGCCCTCCATCCCACCCCAGGCTTAGGTCTGACTTCCCCTCTATTCCAGTACGAATGCTTTTCCTAGCACTGAGATCGTGCTCCCAGTGCCCTGCATGATGGCCTATACCCCCTCCACACCTGCATGTGGGTGAGCCCAGGCAGGGCACCGCAGGAGGTGTCCCTACCTCTCTCCATGCCCAGGTTCTGGCCCCAGACTACAGCCCTGCACGCTGGGACCACCAGCTCCATCCCTGGCTCCCACGTGCTCTGCTGCTGGCCTCTCCCTGCCCACCATGAGAAGGTTTTGCTTCCTAGCCCTGGGTGAGGCTCTCACCAGTGACTAAGTAAAACGCAGCCCTGACTTTGCTAGGGTGGCCGGCAGTACCCAGGTGGGCTCCCTTCCCTGGGTTAGCATCAGCAGGGCACTCGCTCGCAGCCGCAGCATCCTCGGGCACAGCTGGCACCTACCTTCAGAGTGGTGGGAGAGGGTGAGCAGGCTGACACAGGAGGCGCCGATGCCGGAGCCGAAGACGGTGATCCGCAAGGGATCTCCACCAAAGAAGGCGATGTTCTCGCTGACCCAGCGCAGCGCCTGTATCTGGTCCAGCAGCCCATAATTGCCCTTGGCAGCCTGGTCCCCCGTGCTCAGGAACCCTGCGGGCCAAGGGGAGCTCGGTTAGGGATGAGGAAGCAGGGGTGTCCTGACCTCCTACCCCCCTTCCCAGGCCTACGGGAGCTTCTATGGGACCCTGTCCCACCACAACATGAGACCCCACAACCAAGAGAGTCCTGTGAGCTCTAAGCTGGAGCAGGGACACCAATGAGCTCCAGCCACCGTCTTTCTGCACAGCACAGAGGGGCAAAAGGCTGCGAGTGCAGCTGCAAGCCCCAGGGAGCCTCTCCAGCCAACTGCAAGCAGTGACAGGGTGATGGACAGGAAGCCCTGTCCTACCTGAACCACCACCTGTGCTAATAACGGGTCAAGACATCTCACACATGCTCCAAGGAAAGCCAAAGAAGCACTGGTGGCTGCAGGCAGGCCGGGTGCGTGCACAGCCAATGCTTTCCATGGACTAGCATGGTCCGGAGGAGGCTCTATAAATGTAAGGAGGTGGGCTGGGCAGAGAGGAACCGACTGCAGCTTAAAATACAAAGGCTCTCAATGAGGAAGATGCTGAGAAATGCTTTCAACAGCAAAGGGAACACCCAAAATAAGCTATCAGTCTTTTGTTTGCAAAGCAGGGAGCCAAAACCATGGTCCTGAGATAAAATCCGGGCAGGTAACACCAGCAGGCAGGGAGTGGCACCAGCACTGCTCCAGCACTGGAGGTGCTCTGGCCCGGCACACTGCAGCACTTACTGGAGATGATGATGGCACCATTTAAATCTTCTTTCATATTGTGATTTATGGCTCTTAAATTTGCACCTATCCATCTTAAAGGCCTGACTTTTAATATTGAAAGGTCTTGAATAGGCTTGTTTTTACTGAAAAGCCTATTTTCTACCAGGCAACTGCCATCTTCCCCAACAGACTATGGATTCCGGAGGTTGTCAGAGGGATGTGCTGCCCCTGGGTCCCAGCAAAGAGCCCACCTGCCCGGGGAGAGGGCAGTGCCAAGCTGGATGGCTAAGAAGAGAGCCGGCCCTGCCAGCAGCTTGGCTGGGAAGGAGCTCTCCCCAAATCTCTGCACCCTTGTTCTCCCTGCTGCTAAGGGAGGCAGCAGTGATGCTCCAGGCAAATCTCCTGTTTCCCAGCACTCAGGGACTGCATGCCTTTTGTTTCCCCATTTCACCTCTCTAGGTCACCACTGCTTGTGAAAGTGGGACTGCCAACCCTCCTCTCTATGTCACCCAACACCCTTCGGTGACCCCCTCTGCAGACAACCAGCCGGCAGTGGGTGGCTGCAGGGGTCCCA
>NW_010546700.1:6788-12658 GCF_000687285.1 Phaethon lepturus | reverse complement strand
TGGCCATGCTGGAGGCACAGCCCACGCCGGCCAGCCCATTCCGAGCACTCCAACGCGGTAGTTCAGGGTGATGACAATCACGTTCCCGTAGCTGGCCAGGACGCTGCCGTCTATCATGTTCCCTGTGCCCTCCATGTATGAGCCACCGTGGATATACACCATCACCGGCTTGGCCCCGCTGTCCCGGATGTCTGGAAGGCCCCGCCGACAGCCACAGCACCCTGCCCGACAGGCAGACCAAGGACGAGGGCAATGCCAGCTGCCAGGACCAGGGAAGGGGCTTAGGAGCCAAACCAAGAGCTCTCCTGGGGGCCACAGTGTGGACCTCCAAAGCCAACCACCACTGACCCAACCCTGCCAGCCCCTCTCCGGGTAGTGGCAGCTGCTGTACCGTCCCCACACTGCTGTCCCATCCCCACACTGCTGTCCCCTCAGGGGTCTCAGCACATGCAGGAGACATGCTGGCTGGACCCGGCTGCTCTTCCCAGAGCCGGGCTCTGGCCGCGTGTGGGAGCCAGACCAGCAGCACCTCTGTTGTGGGTGGGAGTTGCAGAGTCCAGCCACAAAATGCAGCCCCATGTCCTGTCTGGCTGGACCCAAGCCCTTGGCTCCGGGAGTCCTGGAAGCTGGCATTGTGGGGGGGCAGGGATGGTGGTGTGCAGGACGTGGAAGGCTGGGGGGCACTGGTGGGTGCTCCAACATCTGACTTTCCCGCCCCCCTTTCCCATTCCCCTGGGAAGGCTGCCTGGATGTGAACCCATGGCACCCCAGTGCCCAGACACAGACATGGTGATGAGGCAGACAGTGTGTGCATGTGTGTGTGTCAGGGAGGTGAGCACGGTGTCCAGACGAGGACAGGGCATGAGGCATGGAGTGAGGATGGGGAGTGGGACTCCGAGGGCCGAGGAGGAAGGCCTGCGGGAGCCTAGGGGACAGGGAGCAGCCACGCTCCCTCTCTCAACTGGCCCTGTCCGGGGAGCATCCTGCCACTTCTGCCCCACTGGCCTGGGGTCCATCATGGAGCAGAGCCCAGGCATGAGGGAAGAACATTGTGCTTGGGTGCATCTCACCCACATTACACAGAGGAGGCGGTTGCACCTGTCATGGAGACGGTGCCAGGTCCCACATGCCTGTGACACCCAGCCCTCTCCTGGACTGGTGAACCAGCACCGACGGACTTCGCCCTCCCTCGTGCTCACCCACATCCAGTGCCTTGCTCGGGCAGGCTGGCATCGCCTGCTGGGGCTGCTTGGCCTTGGCTGCCCCAGCCAGCTGCTGGTCCCTGCCGCCTCCCTCACCGGTGCACCGCGCCACGCTGGCAGCCAGCCCCGCCATGGTCCCTGCAGGGCTGGGACTCCTGGGGCACAGCCACACCAACTCAGCGGGGATGCCCGGCCGGGGCAGACATGCTCCCTTGCACCCACCTAACCCCTGCCCACATCCACTCCTCCCTGCACCTTGCCCATCGCATAGAGCTGCAGGGCAGGCTGATGGGTACCTCTGGCCATCCCTACCTCCAGCTGTGGCCCACAGCATGGCTAAGGGTGGCCTCTCTTCCATATAGAAAACCTCTTCCCTCCAGGAGAATGAGGAAATGGTAAAATCTGTGCTGGCTCTTTTCCTATTGCCAGGACGCACCCAGGCAAACGCACAGACCTCGGGAGCAAAAACTGCTCACAGCTCCTCTGGGACAGACATCGCCCATGCGGCATATCTATGGCAGGAGAACTCTTCCCAGGGCCACTTGCTTGAAATGCGAAGTGCCCATATCCTCTCCTCCCTGCCACATGCTCCCACCGACAGAAAGGGACATCCTCACAGCGGAATGGCAGCAATGTGTGGAGACATACCAGGGAACAAAGGGCTCCTCATGGCTGCAGCACATTTTAGTGTGCTGGGATTTAGCATGGTCAAGTCACTTAGGCTGAATGCCAGTTTATGCCCTGGTACAAGAGATCCTGGGGCACAGGTTAGTGGGAGAAAACAACGGGGGTTTGGTACTGCCAAGGAAGAAGCTTTTCATCTGTTTCCCAGATCCTAAATGCCATCTGCCAGGACATGCTTGAGCTGCCCTGGGACTCCCACACACCATGAGGTTTACTGTCCTCAGGACGTTAGGCCTACAACCCTGGCTGACCCTTCCTCCTGCCTCCTCTTCACATCCCTGCAGCCAAACACACTGACTCCACACCCTGCAGATGAACAACCCCGTTTCACTAAAAATAGCTTATTCTGCAGCTTGCTTAGCCCTAGCCTACATCTAGAATCACATCTGCTTGAAAGCCCACTTGCTCTGCCTCGGCTGGTGCTGATGCTCTGCTTGCAAGCAAGACCTCACTCACATTGGGTGAGGACAGAAGCTAACAGAAACCATGTCTGAGCAGACCTCGGGTCTCCTGGGCATGGCCAGGTACCCTGCGAGTGCCAAGGGTGCCACGGTGCTGGCCTGGCCACCCTGCGGTGGTGCCCACGGTGGGGCCGGGCAAGTGTGGAGGGGGAGGTCGCTGGCTCCCAGCTGCATG
Source organism: Phaethon lepturus (assembly GCF_000687285.1). Lineage (NCBI taxonomy): Eukaryota > Metazoa > Chordata > Aves > Phaethontiformes > Phaethontidae > Phaethon > Phaethon lepturus. The sequence continues at coordinate 10,136 of NW_010546700.1, read as the reverse complement.
TCACCGACTCCGGAGGGATGAGGCTGGAGGTGGGATGTGACCAGGCTCGGGGTGAAATGGGCCCAGGTGCCCGAGGGCTCCTCTCCTCCCAAGCTGCCATGCTTCCTCCCTGCCCTCGCTCAAGCGGAGTGGGAGAAAACTTCTCCTAAAGCAAAAAAACCCCACGAGCTTCCCACCCCGTCCCGAGGAGGGGAAGGGCCTGGGCGCCCTGCACAGCTGGCCAGCCTGCCCCCCGCCCCACGGAGCTGCCTGGCACGGCAGACGGACACACAGAGGGCTCCCTGGGGATGGCAGCGGATGGCAGGCAAACGGAGTCGCTTTGCGTGTCATGCAGTGGCAGCCTCCAGGGGCAGCCTCGAGCACAGAAATACCTTCGTCTTCATCCCCGTCATTATCCGCTAAGTCCTCGCCCTGTTTCTTAGCGCTGGCTCCTAGGGACCAAACACGAGGAGACAGAACAAAAAGGAAAACAAAAGGAAACAAAAGCAAACCAAACCAAAACAAACCAAACCAAAACAAAAAAAAAAAAACAAAAACAAAAAAAAAAAAACAAAAGAGAATTCAAAAATAGCATGATAGCAGAGACGGTGGGGCCAGGCCTGCGCCCCACAGCACTGCTGGCTACTCACACTGCACCTCTCCCAGAGTCAGGGCGGCGCAGGGCACGGGCAGGACTGCCCCAGGAGCTGCGCCAGGATGCCGCTTCGCCTGGACCCCTTCCCAGATCCTCCCCGGGGAGCGCCGGGGAGGAGGAGAGCGGGCCTTGGGCCACATCAGCACCGGTGGCAGATCAGCCTCTCAAAGCACTCGCTGACCCTCCTGCGTCCCAGCCTGGCCCCCGCCTGCCCGCGCACCCTCGGCCAGGGCAAGGCTCCCTCTCCTACCACCCAGCTGCAAGCGGGAGCCCTGCTCCCAGCTCTGCTGCCAGCGGGACAACTGTCCCCTGCCACCAGCAGAGCCCACCAGCGACCATCAGCCCGCGTCCTGCCCGTCACCCCCACGCGGTGCATGGCCCCTTGTTGTGCCTGGCACAGCTATGCCACAAACCACCGGTGCCGCAGCCCGAGACCAGCACGGCACGCTGCAGGGAGCCACCGTGACGGGTGCTTTCCTGCACTGCTCGGCTCTGTCCTGTACCAACTCCCTTCTTAAAAGACTAGTTGCGTGGTTCACTGAGGAGCGCAAAGGCACCAACCAGCTTGCCCTGACCAAGGCAGAACCCTAAAAATATCAGTTTCCTTAACGTCCTGAATGCCTTCCAGCTGTTGCATGGCCCTTAGCAAATCCATGGTGCCAGGGCATGGGCCAGGCCAGCAGCCCCAGCCCAGAGCTGTGGGATGCTGTTGCGGGCGGCGTGCACTGAGCGCTGCATGCTTCACATGCAGCCAGTGTGAGCCAGAAGAGGTGGCCTGTGGGCGGGTGGGAGCGGACGTGGTGCAGACCTGTACCGAGGCCCCGTTGCCGCAAAGGGCTGCGTGCCCTTGTGGGCACAAAGCCAAGCGGTGCCATCCCTGCACCCTGCAGCCCTGAATTTCAGGAAGAGGCTGTGTTCTCATCCCTTAGAGCAGCAGACCAGTGCCTGCTGTCCTCTGCTCCCTAATGCCTGCACCAAAAGAGTTCCCTGGGTGACGGTGACCTCGGGGTGACAGCCGGGTTTCCCCCAGGCAGGACTGCCCACGCTGTGCCCACGTTGCCCAGTGACCTCCCACAGATGCACAGGGCTCTGCGGTCCCAACAGGCACCCTGCTGATCCTGGGGCCCCGCTATAACCAACCAGCCCCACCACCACCGCAGCAAGGGTTCTGCACAGGCTCCAGCAAGGCTCCAGCGAGCAAGGGGCAGACCCACAGCTGGATGAAACTACAACAAGGCGAAAACGAAACTGCCTGGGAAGATGAAATTGGGGAGTTGTCCTCACTGCCAGTCTGGGAGTGGGATCCCAGAGGTGACAGGGTGGCAGATAACAGAGATGGCAGCATGGAGGGCAAGATTCGAATTTAAAAGAAATTTGTGATGGGGGAGTGAGACATTTGAAACAGCCGTGGGGCAACTCCATCGGGGCAAGAAACTTGCACAATGCCTTAAGCAGCCATGACCTGCTGGAGAAAGTCTGGAGGAGCAATGACCAGAAGTCTAGAAAAATCCAGCACACACGAAAAGTTTGCAGGAGGCTGGGTCACGTGAATCCCAGGAGCAGAGGAGTGACAGGAGCTACAGCAGCATCCCGACACAGGAAAGGCCACTGCGAGGTGGTGAGGTGGAAGAGCAAGTCCCTCTCCACTGCAGAGAGCAAAGGCAGTCCCAGAGCTACACAAGGCACACTGAAGCTGGATGAGAAGGAAACTTTCTTGGCAGAAAGGGCAGGCAAGCACTGGAAGAGGTGGCCTAGGGATGTGTTTAAGACCAGGTGAGACATACATCCAGGAAGAGGGGAGGTGGAGCTGGTCCTGCCCAGGGCAGGAATGGATCATCTGTCTCCAGAGCCGTCCTGATTTTCTCTGACTTGGACTTCACCTCCCAACCTACCCCCTCCATGCCCCAGCCCTGCCTCCTTGCCTCCTGCTTCGCCACCCAGCCATCCCCTGAGCTCCTCACATCATTCTCCTGTGTTCACCCAACACCACCCCCAACCCTGCCACCTCTCGCCCCAGCATCCGCCTTCCTGCTGCGTCCTTCCCGCACGCTCCCTCCCCAGCCCACCTGCCAGCTGCACGCTTGGCTGGGTGCATGCAGCTGCCCAGCCTGTTTGCAGGAGGCTGCAAGCTTGACCTACTGCATCTTCATTCTGCAAGACCAGAGAGCACTTAAATGACGAAGCACTCATGCACTATTTGCTAACTGGTGCTATGCGCCGACCTCCTTGGTACTGCTCAGGGATCGGGGTTTTTCTGTAATGAAGACCACAAGCAGCGAGCCTTCGTCCGCGCCGTGCTTCAGAGCTGGGAAGCTGATCACACGCAGCTGGAGATCCCTTTCCACTGCTGTTAGAGCCCCAGGACTGGCTGGGCTGCAGCCCTCCAGCCTGGTCTCCTTCAGGGGACAAAGGTCTCCATGCAGACAGGGATGGAGGAACCAACTATAAGGAGCTGTCAGGCTGTAAGAGAGGGCAGTGGACAACATCCCTGCGATCTGACTGACTGTGCTGGCTGAGGATGGAGGGATCTGGCTGGAGACTGCCGGCCCGGAGCTTAGGGATGGCTGGGGCCAGCCTAAAGCAACCTGAGCTTCGCACACCGCAGAAGGGACAGTAGAAAGCAGCACTGGGAAGCTAAGCAAAGCAGGAGCACAGTAATGCAGGCCCGGGGAAAAGGGAATAGCAGTGGCAAGTGTACATGGCAGATGCAAAGC
>NW_010546700.1:3370-6757 GCF_000687285.1 Phaethon lepturus | reverse complement strand
GAAGGTGCCAGGGTGGCCGGGGTTATGGCAAACACAGGCTGCTGTGACCAAGCGGGCTCTTTGCCTCTCACTACTTTGTTCATCTCCACGATGACCCACCGATGCCCCACAGCTTGTGAGAGCAATTACAGCTTCACTTCCCTCACCCATCCCTTGCACTTTGCTCCATTACCTCCCTCCACTGGTCATTGCCATGTTGAAGGACATCCATCCCAGGAGACATTCCTCTGCACTGGCAAAGGCCACCACACAGAGCCCTGCAGACCTTCTCTCAGAGAGACAGGTTGAAGCTTGTGGATTCACAGCTGGAAAAACCAAAAGAACCCATGGCTCTTGCTCTGCTTACCCAAACTCTCCACTACACCAGTGTGAATGCCTGTTGTGCTGCTTCACTTTAAGCTGACTGCGAAGTGACATTGTTCAGGCCGATAGGAAGGATGCATACACTCTTATCTGAAGGCTCTAGGAAGATTTAAGCTCAAGTTCAGTAAAAAATGAAATCACTTTCCTTGAAACAGGGGCATCCACACTGGATTTATGCTATCTTAAGTAAACCATGCCAACAGCACTGACACCAGTGCAAACAGAGAAAAAAGAGGGCGAGTCACCTCAGTCCTTGGAGCCTTTGCGCTCAGCGTGGCGTGGATAAGAGAAGGGCAGCAGCCAGAGCTGACACCAGATCCATGAGCAGTACTCCCTCCTCAGTGCAAGCTCTCCAGGGCACCCACTCCCACGCAGCAGCCACACCACCACAGGGAGCAGGAGCCCACAGCAGTGCTGCCACCATGTCTGACTGTCATGTGCACCCAGAGACACACATGCTGGTGGCCACAACAGCTCAGGTGCTTCTCCGGGAGCCACAAGGAATGGGAACGGGACTCATGACAGCCATTGAACCTGCTGCTGCACAACCCCATGGGCAGAGGCAGCTCGCCTGGGACCTTCGTTGCGTGGCCCCTCCAGCCATCAGCCCTTGCTCCAGGACTGCAGCGCACCTTGGTGCTGCCCTGCCCTTCCCTGTCCCTGGGTGATGCAGAGGAGTTATTTCCATCCTTGAATGCACTCCGTAAAAGCACTGCATCTTCTCACGCTCTGCTGCCTCCACCAGCACAAACACCTACCCTCATCTTTGCAAATTGCACCCCGGAGCAGAAGTGGAGTGCCCTGCGGTGGTCTGCTCCCAGCCAGCTCTGCAAAGCAGCAGGCTTTGCAGGAGGCTGGTGAGAAGCCTTCCAGCGATGAAGCACTGCACAAGTCACGCAGCCATGGGGAAGCCTCAGCCAGTACTTGGACAAGTTTGCTTCTTGGAGAGCAGCGGAGAAGCCACAATGCTTTTTCCACAGAGCAGCCGAAGCGCATCCCAAGCCCAGGAGCTGCTGGGAGCTCCAGCCACCCTTGCACAGCAGAGCAAGATGCTGGACCGGCACAGTTGCCTCCGCAGCATCGTGGACTCTGCACAGCCCCAGCCAGAGAGATTAGGGCAGTCACTAATAAAAACCAGGGAGGGCTGCTATGTGCAGGGCAGCCACACTTTTCCTCTCCAAAAATGACATCCACCTCCTCATGCCCTGCAGCCTGCCCAGGCTGGTAGTGAAGGGGAAAGCATGCCAGCCACAGCCAAGCCCAGGCTGGAAGTGTTGGCAGCACAAAGCAAAGGGTAGAGCTGTGTTTTGCACATAGTTACTGTACTCTGTGTGTGTGTACATGTTCTTTGGGTGTGCAGAGTTATTTTCACAGCAAAACCTGAGCCTCAGCTGAGCCTCAGCACTGTCAGATGCCCTGGCACTGTGCATGGCTAATTATTCCCAAAGCACCACTGCCCTGCCTTGCTCCCAGAGAAGGGATCAATGTGTATGGGGGAGACTGGCATACAGGAAATTTCCATATAGGAAATTATTGTGCACAACTGGTCAGGGAAACAGGGAGTTTTTTCTGTCCCAGGAATAAATTCTGATAAATTTTCAGTCCTTTGGCTGCTATGAAGTACACTGAGCTTCAGGGTGGCAGAAATCATGAAAACTCCAGTAAGGTGGGAGTTGAAGCGTTTTGAACCTCCAAAATACTGCACAGTTGCCTGCTCTGTGAGAGGAGAGCTTATTCACCGCTCATATGTGGCCTTAGAAATAATAATCAAGAATATTCCAGAACACACCAATGTTCAAATGACACGCAGCACAAGGAAATCAGCACTGCAGGTACATTACCCTCACCCCAAGCATTACTAACCCAGGATGCACAACGAGGAGCGGGGGAGCCTCCGTGTCTCATCACAAGTGACTCAGTTAATTTGAGCCAAGGGCCACCAGAGCCGTGGCCGGAGCCGAAGGGCAGCGCCAGTGTCTGGGTGCTTTAATTCGTGTCATGCCTGGATGCCCAAATGGCCGGCACTGGAGACCTGCTGCTCCATGAGTCAGCAGAGCCCAGCGGGGGCAGAGGGCACGTCCCCCACCAGGGTCCCCAGGAAGTGACCAGAGGCAACCACGGATGGGCTGCAAAGAAACCCTGCCTGTGCGCAGAGCCGTTGGGGTGGGAAAACCAGGAGAGGAGCATGCCCAAGGTTTTTCACCATTCCTTACGCTGTGCCCCTTCTCCAGGCATAACCCGCACCGTGCTTGCCTGGCCCCAGCCATAGGGCTGGGGGCGGCGGGAGTCCACCAGCCCCCGCAGCCGGTGGGAGGGCCAGGAGAGGAAGCGCTTTGAAGTGGCTGGCGATCACTGGCACAGCCGGCTCCGGAGGCAGCGTGCAGAGACTCCCTAATGCGCCAGCCCTTTCAGGGGCAGCCTTGGCACTCAGAGAGATGGCGTGTGAATAGCCAGGACAGCAACAGGAAAAGCAAAGCAAAGAAACCCAATAACAGAACTGGGGGAAACGGTTGGAAGGAAAGTGGTCCCCAAACCTCCAAGCCCAGATGTGACGGCTCCACCAACCCCAGGGGTGCAGGGAGGCGGAGGCCGGGAGGCAGAGACCCAGCTGCCGCAGGATGCCTGGGCCGGCAGCCCCTGCCCACCGGACAGCCCCTCCCTGCACAGAGCCTTTCAGAAGAGCTTGGCTGCCCGACCACCTGCACATCCAGCTTTGGGATGTGCAGAGCAGCCCAGGCTCTCCCTGCCTGCAAGGGGCCATGTGGCGGGATGGGCAAAGCATCGTATCTGACAAGGGGCTGAGCCAGCTCCCATTTGCATGTCTCTGCTCCCCAGACGGCGGTACTGGGACTGGCGGGGAACACCGGATCACTCTGGAGCAAGGGCGGGGGCTGAGCTTGCCCCAAAGTGCAGCAGGATGAGCCCCATATGGCCCTGGTGATGGAGATGAGGCAAAGCGGAGATGTGTCTGAACTAGAGGTGCTTGGCTGCCCACAGGGCAGCTGGGGCTCGGGGAGGGTGCTG
>NW_010546700.1:2340-3318 GCF_000687285.1 Phaethon lepturus | reverse complement strand
TGGGGAGCAGACCCGCACTGGGTCTGGGCTGGCAGAGGCATGGGGGTGTGACCAGCAGGCAGCAGCCCTGGCAGGACCAACAGGCTGGGGCAGAACATGGCAGCGTTTACACAGCCAGGAGACGTTTTATGCTTTTAACCTCTTTGGATGCAAAATGACCAGGGATGCAACGGGGAAGAGCTCAGCCCTGGACAGGCTGCAGTCCCCCATCACACAGGTGCTATCCTGAGCGGGTCCATATACCCCCATTGGGAGATGCACCCCTAAGGGATGAGTGTATTTAAGTGCTACCCGCCATCAGAGGCTCCCCCTCATCCCCAGCGTCTGGGAGGCTGCCGGTGCCAGCAGGACGACAGCAGGAGCGCGGTCTCAGCCTGGGAGAAGCTGTTCTGTAAGGTCTGGAGCAACATGAGCAACCTCCTCTGATGTGATCCCAGACCTGTGCTCCCAGCCAGCACCAGTCCCGTCTCCCCTGGCTGGGGAGTGGAGGTGGCCGGAGCATCCGCGGGGCTCCTCTGAGCGGGAGGTGGGGGGCGGCAGGGTGGGCTGCTCAGAGGGCCCGCAGTTTGGGTGACGGCACAGAGAGGTGCCGGAGGAGCATGCCACGGGCCGGGGGCCGGCCAGGCACCCTCTCACTCTCTCTCTCTTTCCTCTCTGTGCCTCTCTGCCGGCCGGCTTGCTACATACCTCCTTTCCTACATATTTTCTTGTTGGGCTTTCGGGTGCATTCCTTGGAAATCCGTTTTACTGTAAAATGAATAAAAGACTACAAAATAACAGGAGGCTCCACTGGCAGGAGTGGGCATGCAATCACAACCACGCTGCCGCCCTCCCACTGCCCCCGGGACCGCGGAAGGTGGGGAGGGAGCATCGCCGTGGGAGGAAAACTCTGGGCCAGCCGTGCTGGGCAGGAAGGAAGGCATGATGCATCCCGTGGCCAAGGGCCCCAGAGACACAGGAGTGGAGCCAGCCGGCCTG
>NW_010546700.1:1511-2298 GCF_000687285.1 Phaethon lepturus | reverse complement strand
CCCGCCAGGCTGCTCCGCCATGCGCAGACCCGCTATGGGTCCCTTCCAGCCCGCTGAAAATCCCCGAGGGCTCCCGTTGCGGTGAGGCTAGGGCGGGTGAGTGGGCAGGCGCTGCCTCCTCTGCCGTCTACTTACAGTTCAGGTGGGATCCCCTACAAAGGAAAAGGTTAGACAAGGAGGCACCCAGCGCCACTCAGCCTCACCCCAACGGGACCATGCCCCGTGGGTTCCTGGCACCCCAGGCTCATCGCTCTGCCGCTGTCCTGCTGGTGGATGGGGGAGCAGCCAAGCGATGCACCTGCTGGTGCCCCCAACCTCCCGTCCATACCAGGGCCCAGAAAAGGGCTCTGCAGTCCCTTCCTTGATGGAGCATCTCCCCAGGGAGAGGCAGAGAGTGTTCCTCCCAGCCGCAGCTGCAGCCCACGCCCACAACTAGCGCATGGACCTGGGGAGGGTGGGAAGGGGTGAGGAAGGGCGAACCCGAACCCACTCAAGACAGAACCTGGCACTCGGCGCCTGGGGAGCACAAACCAGCTTGTCGCTCTGTAGATCTGCGGTCAGAGAGTCGGATTCAGATTTAGCAACACAAGAGAGGAACCCGTGATGATGCCATGGAGGTGGAGGGGGGGAACCGGGAGGCGTGGAGGAGCAGGAGCACGCGAGACAGAGATGACAGCTGAGGGCAAGAGGGCGAGCTGCGTGGCCAGAGAAAGCTTTCCACAAACAGACAGCATGCTGCAGGGTCCACAACCACATGCTTCAAACACAACACCCAGGTGAGACCAAC
>NW_010546700.1:1193-1458 GCF_000687285.1 Phaethon lepturus | reverse complement strand
CCCCCCCCGCCCCGCCCTCCTGTGGGCACCCCGGTGGGGACTCACCATCCTCTGTGGGGATGTAGATGTTGAGGTACAGACAGTCCTCGTTGGGGTCCTGGATGTACGTGGCCACAATATCCAAATTGGAGGTAAACCAGATGGGCAGCATGATCTCGGGAACGGCGTTGTGGATGTTCTGGGGGCAGACTGGGGAGAAATGGGTAGCGTTCCTGATGCCCGACCAGGATGGCGGCGGCTCGGGGGGGATGAACCTCCTCTCCCC
>NW_010546700.1:708-1065 GCF_000687285.1 Phaethon lepturus | reverse complement strand
TGGGGGGGGCAGCATAAGGCACCCCCAGGTACTGGTCCACAGGCCCCAGGATCTCGCTGGGCAGTGGCACGCGCACCCCCCGTAACTTCCCATAGTGTGTGTTGACAGTCGGTGAGTAGACCTGGCCCTCCATCCGCACAAACGCCGAGGCAAAGCTTAGGACCCAGAGGGCAAGACGCAGGTCCCAGCCGGCCACCAGCTCAGGCACTTGGAGAACAGGGGGCAAGAGAGGGCTTCTCCAGAGTATCAGCCACATCGTCTGGGAGGAGCAGCACCAACATCCAGGCCTGAAGCTCCTGGGGTGAGGGCTCAGAGCATCCCCATCACGCCAAGCCTCCGATTTGCCCACCGGTAACA
>NW_010546700.1:0-592 GCF_000687285.1 Phaethon lepturus | reverse complement strand
CGCCGCGCACCGCCCCCCCACCCCCCCGCTCCGCCCCCCCTGCCAATGGCCCGGCCCAGAACGGACTGCTGATACTGTGGAGAGATAGAGGGAATTAACAGCAGACTTGCTCTGGGAAGAGTCAGCTGCAGCGCAGAAGGAGCCAGGATCCCTGGCTGGACCCTCCCACCCATGGGTGCCTGTGGCTCTGCCACCACCCAGGTAGGCGGCTCTGTGAGTAGGCAAATGTGGGCAGCACAAGTAGAGCATGTGCAGACACACAGACTGCGTCTGTCTACACCTGCAGAGCCTGTCCCCAGCGCTCGGGGGCCAGCCCTGCCCCTACCTGCCCAGGTGAGCCCTGCAGCTGCGCTGCGTGGTGGCACAGCGCCCTTGCCTCGTGCTGCAGGAGGGTATCAGCAGCAGATGATGGGTGCCAGGATAAGCAGGACATTGTCACTTCCCTGGCACCATCCCTCCCCACAAGGAACCTGTTAGGCACCACAGCTGCCCAGCACGGCCCCTGCACAAGAGCCCACTGGCACCTCTCCCCCCCGGCTGAGCTGGAGCTGCCTGTGCTCCTCACCTCGGCTCCATCCAAGCATCGCTCCCC
>NW_010546699.1:3746-6070 GCF_000687285.1 Phaethon lepturus | reverse complement strand
CCTCACCACAACCCCCTTTCAGGCAATTGTAAAGAGCTCTTTTTCTCCAGACTAAACAATCAAGTTCCCTCAGCTGCTCCTCATAAGGCTTGTTCTCCAGATGTCTAGACCTCACCCCCTCCAGACTCAGTTTCGTTGCCTTCTCTGGACACGCTCCAGCACCTCAGTGTCCTTCTTGTAGTGAGGGGCCCAAAACTGAACACAGGATTCAAGGTGTGGCCTCACCAGTGCCGAGTACAGGGGCACGATCACTTCCCTACTCCTGCTGGCCACACTAGTTCTGATACAGGCCAGGACGCTGTTGGCCTTCTTGGCCACCTGGGCACACTGCCGGCTCATGTTCAGCTGGCTGTCAACCAGCACCCCCAGGTCCCTTTTCTGCCCGGCAGCTCTCCAGCCACTCCTCCCCAAGCCTGTAGCGTTGCATGGGGTTGTTGTCACCCAAGTGCAGGCTTCACATAACAAGAATTTGTTGTTGCCCTGTACTGTCGACTGTAGTAACTGCTCTCTCCCCTTGTCCCCTGAGGAGTCCTTGCCTTTCTCACACATGTACACAAAGCTTTCCCTTAGATCCCCATGTGCCCACAAGGTACTTCAGCACCCTCCCTTTTCCCTGGCAAGAGGCAGCATGTACCACTCCTGGATCCCAGATTTGTGGGGCAGGAGGCCACATGGGACAGTAACAGCTGAACTCAGTTGACTGGGTTCCTCCCACTTCCTTGCTCCTGATTTTCACAGGACTCACAGTAATTTAAAATCTTTTAGAGTTAATGGGGGCAATGCAGTGGCACATAGACAAACACAGAGTATCTTTTTTTCCAGTCTCTATCCACATAGTGAATTGCATTTACTTGATATGGTGCTAGTTTGCAATTAATTGTATAGACCTTCCAAACATGAATGTAGGTGGTCTTTACCTCCAGGGCTGACCTCTCCCTCAGTGTGGTTGCAGTTCATGTTAAGCAAGAATAAATAAAGGAACAAAAGATTAAACAGAGGACTTGGGTGCCCTTCTGTTTCTTAATGTTAAAGTTTAAGTAAGTGGGGCATAAGCAATAAAGTGGTCAAATGTTCAGACAGAGTGGTTTTTTTCTCATATAGGAGCTACCTTTAACTTTTTAGAAAAAATTATAGGCAAAGGAGTAGCTCCAGGTCATCTTAATTGCCTCTAATCCCAAGCAAAGGTTTTGGATAATAATCTTGAATTGACATGGCTCAGTCAAACTTTAGGTCCCCAAATCCTTTACTGTATCTAGCAATAGGTACCAGCCACTTGCTCTTGGATGTCCATGGTGATGTGGCAATGTTGCATCTGGACTAGTCTCGCCCCAAAGTGAAATGGGCAGTGTTAGATACCTACAGTAGGTTCCTTCATGGAGAGGCACCTGGGATCAGGCTACCAGCAGATTCACATGCTGCTTATTGTATAGTTTGGTTTAGCTTAACCTTTTTTTAAGTATGATTTGAGAGTTAGCTACTTTTAATAAAAATGAACCTGAGTGTCCAGAGAAGAAAACTGCATATTTTACTTATTTCTTCCAAACTTTTTAAATAGTAATTAGTTATCATCATGCGGGGATACACAGAAAAGCAGGACAAGACCTCAGAAATGCATATGCCAGTGCTCCCCTCTCACCCAGTGTGACTGCACTTGCTAGCTGTGAGGGAAATTGTAAAAAAAAAGCCAGTACATTAGGAAAATGATTGCTATAGCATCTTTTGACATTGCCAATAAGAATGATAGACTTTATTGAAAAAAAAAGAAAATTCCACAGCATTGCAGCTGAATGAACATGAAACAGTACCACGGGACAGACATAGCTATGTTAAGACAACTTCAGGTTTGTGATCTGCATACCAGAAGGAAAAGTAATGAGAAATAAGTTTGAATTTTTTCAGAGAAGAGTAAACTTGCTGAATAACATTTGACAGGGCCAAAACTGTTCAAGAATTCACACTGAATTCAAAGAATGATTTTGCCAAAAGGAAAAAAAAAAAAGGGGGGTATTTTTTTTTTCAGAACTGATGAAAGATTTCATCTTTTTCATAGCAATATGTTTCAGCTACTCCTTTTGGAATAGCATTTGTAATTTCAAAGTTGAGCTTAAAAAATGGGGAGGGCGGGAAGACAAAGGACCTTGAAACTGAACAACAAGTCAAAATATTGAATTTTAGAGCAGATGACATTTTTGGGCAAATCCCAAATTACTCTTTTATTTCCCCAAAGGAAATCTGGTTTGGTTTGTTCAAACTAATTGGTTTTTTCCTTCTGCTTTTTGCCAGTTTCATAAAGAAAAATTAATTTTTTTTCAGTTTTATTGTGG
>NW_010546699.1:0-3715 GCF_000687285.1 Phaethon lepturus | reverse complement strand
GAAAGAGATTTTCAAAATTTGTTTTGATAGGAAGTACAGATCTGAATCTGGTAAACTGACGGTCATACTCCTTTCTCTGTCTTAAGAATGACCAAAATATTTAAGATCTGCTAATTTACAATTGTAAAAGTCTCCTTATCTATTGCTGTTATTTATCTAGGATAAAGCTAGTTAGTTTTTTATATTGATCGTGTATAGGCTGGAAATTAAACAACTGTTATTTAAATGTGTTCATCCTTCTAACCCTTCCCATGATACTAATTAAAATTACTATAGGAAATACTGCATGTTTGCACAGGCAGATTAAGATATGTTGAACACACTTTTTTCCTAATCATGAGTGTGCTTTCTAATAAAACCAAATCCTTGGCAATTCTTATAAATCCACTGTGGACAGGCAGAAACATTGCAAAAGAGCTGTGTTAGAGCTCTCTTTCCAGAAGAACAGTTTCTTTCCATTATACATGCATAGTATTTTATCCCTAAAGCAGTATTTTCCCTATACATGTTATATACTCTACCCTACAAGCTGTACCTCATGGTCTATCCCTGGGTTAATATCACACTTATGTGACATTGCCTGTACCACGCTGCTGAAGATTAACTTTGAAAACATTTTGGAGAAGATGCTTGTATTTAGGAGTACCTGAATGCAAAAACATCTCTGTTAGTTACATTTCAACATTTAATACATAAAAACCCATCAAGGTTTATTTCTCTGATTATTACATTAACCAGAAACATGTGACATTTCTTAAATTAAAGCAAACATTATATACTTGTTCCATTCTTATCTCCAAGGCCCAAATATGCTATCATATGTCACAGAAATTTATAAAGATTTAGTGAGTTCTCTCAAAGGTATACCTAGCTTTTGTTTTGTATCTCTTATTGCAAAAAGCTTACCGAACACAACAAATATCATAGTGTAGTCAACAAAGACTGTCTTAAGCTGATAAAAGTACAAGAATACTAATTACTAATACTGGAACTGTTATCTTGTCAGCTTGATGAATCCAAACTTCAGATCTAATTCTAACAAAATGTGGATTTAGTTATTCTTTATACAACCCTATAGATTCTTTCACAATATTGAAATCTCAGTAAACAAAGCACTACTAAAATTCTTTCTATTAATTAAGATACAATAAATTCCACATAGTCAATGGTGTTCCTCATACAGTATTAATCCATATGTACCAGTAACTGAGCTGTGCTGAGAGAAGAGGCTGTTTGAAGCATGAGCTGGATGAAGAAGGTATTCTTTTCAGAGAGTAGCTGTGTTTTATGCAGCAGTCCCTTTGGTATTAATTTGCTTTTTCTTTTTCTTATCAGGGCATTTTAGTGTCTTTAGTGTATTTCAAATCTCAGCACTACAGAAAAGCTACAAATTTTGTTTGATACACTGGCTTTTTTTTTGAGAAAAACACAAACTTCCTAATTCAAGTCTGAGGATGAAAAAAAGAGGCAGAGATCCTTGTGTTAAAGACGATGTTAAAGACAAACCAGCTCTATCCTGGCTGAAACCAGGACATCCTAATACTTCACACAGGTTAACATTCCCTAGAGCACAGGCTAGATTTTTCTATCCAGTAAGATATAGTTTTGTGGGGTTTTTTTTTTTTTAATGAATAAATTACATTTAAATAGAAAGGTAAAATTCTCTTAGAGGACTTGGCTGCAGTCAATGCCTTAAATCTCTTTTTCCTCTGCATTTGTAACTCACAGCACTGCTAGTGAATGAAGACCACCAAAACTGAACATAGGTATTCTTGTGGCATAATCCTGTTTCTAACTGAAAGGAGAAGAAATTGAATACGGAGGTTGAACAATATGTCTATGAAACATCTTCCTTTCCAAGATATTCAACTGTTTACAAACGCCCTGTGACCTTAAAGGTAGGCACTAGATTGTCCAAGTCTTCTTATTTGTAAAATAAGGGCATACTTTCTGTACCTCAGAGGTTTACCACAGTATCTTATTGATCAATGAGATGTGCTGAGATTTTTTCTTAGATGACAGGAGGTTGTATTACTGTCTTCACATCATTATAGTGGAGCTAACTGTCTTGTGTGAGGTGACCCAATAACTGCATTGTGGGCTGCTTATAAATATTGGCCAATGACTAACTAGATTCTCCAGGATCCAGCAAGGGTTACTCATCTGTTTATAACTTAAACATTAAGTTTCACCCTATCAATGCCTGTCATCTTCAAGAAAGAATGTCAAAGATGAGCAGAAAATAAAGTGCTGTACTCTATGGCTTGACAACAGGTTAAGGACTAGTAATGGATAAACATTAAAAAATCATCATCATTCATTGATTCAAAGAAATCTTAACATTCAGAAGTGAAACCTGTGTGAAGGGCTGGAGTTAGAAACAAAGCTTTTAGATACTACAGTGAAGTAGGGTGTTTTTTAAGCAGTCACTTTAACTGTAAAATTGAGAGTATGAACTTACAAGAAGATTTTTCAGTTTATCAGCCCTTGCCTTGTGTATTGTTTTCAGGCAGTGGTATACTCCCAAAAAACAGGCCAGGAATAGACATGGCACAAAACCCAGGGCGATGAACTCTGTTGAACTTGTGCTGGAGAAGCAACAGAGGTCATAGAATTATAGAATCATAAAATCATTAAGGTTTGAAAAGATCTCTAAGATCATAAATTCCAACCATTAACCCAACACCACCATGCCCACTAAACCATGTCCCGAAGTGCCACATCCACACATTTTTTGAACACCTCCAGTGATGGCAACTCCACCACCTCCCTGGGCAGCCTGTTCCAATGTTTGACCACTCTCTTTTTGTCGTGGTTTAGCCCCAACTGGCAACTAAGCACCACGCAGCCGCTTACTCACTCCCCCTCCTGCAGTGGGACGGGGGAGAGAATTGAGAAAAAAACTCGTGGGTTGAGATAAAAACAGTTTAATAGGACAGAAAGAGAGAAAGAAACAACAATGATAACAACAATAATAATACTGGCAAAGGAATGTACAAGAACAAGTGATGCCCAATACAGCAATTGCTCACCACCTGGTGATCGACAGCCCGTCCCCGAGCAGCGATTTCCACCCCCCGGTCAACCCCAGTTTATCTGCTGGGCATGACGTTGTATGGTAGGGAATATCCCTTTGGCCAGCCTGGGTCAGCTGTCCCGGCTGTGTCCCCTCCCAGCTCCCCGTGCACCCCCAGCCTGCTCGCTGGCAGGCCAGCACCAGAAGCTGGACTGTCCTTGACTGCTCAGCAACAACCCAAAACATCAGCACCTTATCAACAGTTTCTCATCCCAAATCCAAAACACAGTCTCACACTAGCTTCTGTGAAGAAAACCAGCTCTATCTTGGCTGAAACCAGGACACTTTGTAAAGAAATTTTTTCCTAATATCCAATCTAAACCTCCCCTGGCACAACTTGAGGCCATTTCCTCTCATCCTGTGGCTATATCGCCATGTGCATATTCTCCCATGCTAAAAAAAGAAGAGGAAGAGGACAGCAGATCTTAGTATGGACACATATTGATGACCAGTTATTGACACTGAGACATTGGCATCATCAGAGCATGTTATTTAGGATATTCGAGTTCTGGATAACCAGAACCTATTCTAGAGATATTAATTGGATCTTTATAATGTTTTAGGAATCTCTTATGATTGTATTTATGTAAAACATTTGCTGGAATTAATTCAATCTTAAATTTTAAGACTCCCCTCCCC
>NW_010546698.1:0-3074 GCF_000687285.1 Phaethon lepturus | reverse complement strand
CCACCCAACAGTCCACCCATCAAATTCATACACTGTATTTGATTGGAGCCCAACAGTCCACCCATCAAATCCATATCTCGCCAATTTAAAGAGGAGGATGTTGTGGGGGACCATGTCAAAGGCCTTACAGAACTCCAGATAGGTGACATCCGTAGCTCTTCTCTTGTCTCACTCCATCATAGAAGGCCACTAGATTGGTCAGGCAGGATTTGCCCTTGGTGAAGCCATCCTGGCTTGTCTCAAATCACCTCCCTGTCCTCCATGTGCCTTAGCATAACTTCTAGGAGGATCTGCTCCATGATCTCACTAGGCACAGGGGAGAGGCTGACAGGTCGGTAGTTCCCAGGGTCCTCCTTGACACCTTTTTTAAAAATGGGTGCAATGTTTCCCTTTTTCTAGTCCCCAGGGACTTCATCTGACTGCCAAGACTTTTCAAATATCATGGAGAGTGGCTTGGCAATCTCATCAGCCAATTCCCTCAGGACTCTGGAATGAATCTCATCAGGTCCCATAGACTTCTGTATGTTCAGGTTCCTCAGGTAGTCTTGAATGTCACCTTCTCTTACAGTGGAAGAGACTTTGCTCCTCTAGTCCCTGTCTTGCAGTCCATCCCCTTCAGAGGTGTGGGAAGAGACACTGCCAGTGAAGGCTGAGGAAAAGATGTCATTGAGTACCTCAGCCTTCTCCTTGTCCATTGTTAGCAGTTTGCCAGTCTTGCTTATCAGGGGGGGTATGCTATCTTTGACCTTCCCTTTCTGGCTGACATACCTATAGAAACCCTTCTTTTTATTCTTTGCATCCCTTGCCAAGTTCAGCTCCAGCTGTGCCTTAGCCTTCCTGACCTCAGCCCTACACAACCCCTCCTGTACTCTTCCCAGGGTACCTGTCCCTGCTTCCACTGCCTGTGCATTTCCTTCTTGCCCTTTAGTTTGCCAATCAGGTCTTGACTCAGCCATGCTGGTCCCTTGCCTTCATTTCCAGATTTCTTACACCGGAGATGGAGAACTCTTGTGTTCTATGGAAAGTGTCCTTAAAGATCTGCCAGCTCTGTTCTGCTCCCTCATGTTAGCAAATTAAAAGCATAGTAGGTCACTCAGCTTACAGGAAGGCAAGACTAGCCCTATTGTAGCTCCATAGTCTCAGTAGCAGGGTGGTTGTCTGTTTGTGTTCCTCATACTTATAACCACTGAATTGTAAAAGTCAATGTCAGCAGTAAATTCTTTGCCTTAAACCATAAAAATTTCCACAAGGAAATGTTTGGCTTTTACTAGCTTTCAGTTGCACAGCATGAACTCAGGAACAATGTACCACCAGCTTACTAGGGGGACAGGCAGTTCTAATAGTGAAGCACATAATCTTCCAGTTCTCATGTGAAACAATGTATTAGATTTTGTCAATAATTTCCCATTTTATGTGAAATGGGAATGTATCTGAAAAGGGAATATGTTATGGCTTCAGTCCAAAACAATTACAGAAATTACCTGAAACAGTTGGCATTTCAGCAGAAGTCTCAAAAAAGGACTTAGTTCTACAGAAAATATTTGATGCCAAGAATTTAACAAGAGTCAAAAGGGAATTGGGCATTTATATGGAAGTCAGAATATATAAATTTGTCATAAAAACAAATACTTTTCAGAAGATATTAAACTTCGAGGTTTAATTATGCTTTAACTATTGGAAACAAAATGATACCATACTGAGGGCAAAAGTATCTTACATCTTCCTGATGGAAGATTTTCACATCTTCTGGTTCTGTCTACTGAGGCACACTTGTTCTGGACAAATTTTGGTGTTAATCTATGATGCAGTTCATAAATTTCTAAGAAAAGAGTCAGCAAAACACCTTCCATGAAACTAAATTCTTCAGTGATTTCTGTGGGAGCAAAACTAAAATCCTGGTCTTTTGAATTTCAGTTTTCAAAATAATTTGTTTTAAAATTTAAATGAAACATCTTTCTCTGAAGACATTTAAAGGCATGTAAGGAAAAAATACAGAACAGGATTTGATATTGTAACTATGGAGATAAAGTAATTCTGACTTTCAGCAACAAGTTTTGAAAGACCATATTAATCATAGAATAGTTTGGGTTGGAAGGGATGTTTTAAGGTCATCTACTCCCCCCGTCCCCGCAGCCTCCACAATGAGCAGAGACCCCTTCAATTAAATCAAGTTACTGAGAGCACCATCCAACCTGACCTGGAATGTTTCCATGGGGCAGGAGGCATCTACCACCTCTCTGGGCAACCTGTGACAGTCTCTCACCACCCTCATTGTGAAAAATATCTTCTTTATACCTAGTCTAAATCTACCCCTGTTGGGATCACCCTGCACAGCTTGACCTTAAGGAGAAGGAGCTGTGGTGTTGATCTGCACAGCTTGACCTTAAGGAGAAGGAGCTGTGGCACTGAGAAGCTGGTAAACAGCTGGATATCTGCATGGCTCGGTCTTGAGGAGAAGGAGCTGTGGAAAACAACTAAGAAGAAGCGAGGAAAATAGGAACACCTGCAAGCAGCGAATCCTGACTGTGTGAGAGGCGCATGGACAGCGCATGATATTTTGTATATAGCCAATTGCAATAATGTGTGTAACAAGCTGTAACCAATCATGAGTGTGTGCGCAGTGACTAAACAAAGATTATGATATATATTGGAGTCAGACAAGACAATAAACGGCTTTGGAATATAACTCTCATAGAGTTGCGAAGTCCATCCTTCTCCCGCAACTGGTGACCCCGACGTGATACGATCTCTGGGATCTCATCGTTGAACACCGGTCGAGCGCAGAGGACGCCGCGGGAGAAGCCCGGTTGGAAGACTTGCAGTCAGCGGGACTGACGCAAGGGAAAAGAAAAAGGAATACGTTGCAACGGAGAAGCACCCAGCGAGGTGAGGTGAGCAACCGGGGCGGCATGGGGCAGAACACATCTCATGAAGAAGGGGCGATAGTCAGACTCCTGCTGCATATGCTCTCTAAGAGAGGACTGAAATATGATGAATATACACTTAAAAGGCTCCTAATTTGGTGCCGAAAGAAAAGGTACCTCCCCGATCCGTCTGTGACGTTTAAGGCAGAG
>NW_010546697.1:0-3063 GCF_000687285.1 Phaethon lepturus | reverse complement strand
CTTACGAGGAGCGACTGAGGGAACTGGGGTTCTTTAGCCTGGGGAAGGAGGCTGAGGGGAGACCTTATCACTCTCTACAACTACCTGAAAGGGGGTTGTGGTGAGGTGGGTGTTAGTCTCTTCTCCCAAGTAACAAGCAATAGGACGAGAGGAAATGGCCTCAAGTTGTGCCAGGGGAGGTTTAGGCTAGATATGTAGGAAAAATTTCTTTACTGAAAGAGTGGTCAAGCATTGGAACAGGCTGCCCAGGGAGGTGGTGGAGTCACCATCACTGGAGGTGTTAAAAAAACATGTAGGCATGGTACTTCAGGACATGGTTTAATGGGTATGGTGGTGTTGGTTTGACGATTGGACCTGATGATCTTAAAGGTCTTTTCCAACCTTAATGATCCTGTGATTCTGTGGTTCTGTGGTTTTGACTTTGGGCCATCCCTACCCCGCAGTTGCATTGCCATTGCTGAACAGCGACTGACTTCTGCTACCACGTTCTGAAACCTCCCTTAAAATGTGGAGGGAACCAGTGGAAAAAAAGACAATGCAACAGACAGGTGAGTCTAACAGCCACTCTGGCTGTAATGGCTATAACAAGTTATCATTCATTACCAGTCTAAGATGTGAAACAAATATTGTTCACCTGCCAGGTACCTTCTTGTGGACATGATGCTGACTGCCCTATGGAGGTTAACTGGCTATTTAGAAGTGCCACTTTAGGGCAATACACTGCTAATAGGTAGCCAATAGGTCCTGAAAAATAAGTATTCAGCCAAATAATTATAGAAAGCAGAATTTCTCTGGATGTTATGGAGTCATCACGAATCCTCCTAATAATGCATTTTAAGCCTGGCTGCATTGGTTCACTGCAGTCGTGATTCCAGAGCACCCGTAGAGCTGATGTGGATCTGGGGAGTTGTTTAACAGATGGTTTCTTTTGGAAGCTGGATAAGAAAAGCTGCCTGTTAGGTACAGGACAAGCATCTGTGTGAGGATTTTTTGAGTATTCAAGAGGCTTCCAGCTCAGCACTTCTCTGGATTTAGTCACTAAGACTGACTGAGTGAAGGTAATGGGTAATATGGAATTATATAGGTCCATGAATAGTACAACTTGTGTTCAGGCAGAAGATCTCTGACTTTAGGAAGAGGATAGGCTACAGTAACAGTGTACGGAGGGGTCCTTCAAGTCTGAAGCAGCAAGATTAGGCATGGGAGAAGAGACTTGGGTCAAAACTCTACCGCCAAGATGTAGACTAGAGTCAGTTGCAGACTCTGGGGAGAGTGTTCTCCAAGTCCTCAGTCAGGGCTATAAGTTCCTTTCTGTGATTCCCTGATCTTATCATGGGATGATTATTATAAAGCCTAGGAGAAAGGCTGTATCATTCCTATTCCTTTTTGGTATAGCCAAGATCTGCATCCTGGTGTGTTTATTCTGCATGATTGAGTCCCAAGAGCCATTATGATCATCTGCAGTTCTGCTAAGGCCAGAAAAGTTGGACTTGACCAAACCAGGGTCAAGATTTCTTGGTCTTGTAATGACTGAGAGGATGTGGGTCCCCATGGAAATTGTACCACACATCACTGAGATTTTCAACAGAGGCTTTGTGAAGACTTTTGGTCTATTCCTGCCTTGTGAAGTCCCAGATTTGAACTTACCTTCATACAGCTGTGCCCCTATCTCCTCCAGCTCTTGTAACCACATCTCATTGGCAATGAAAGCCTTGTGCCGTGGTAGGCTTTCTGCCTTCTTCTGAGAAAATAAACTCCTGGCAAGACGCACAGCTGTGTGTTTGTGGTTAAGGAGAAAGAGTTATCATTGGCTTTGGTGGACATTGGTCTGTGTTTCATATCGTGCAGCCCAAGAGGGGAAAAGCTATTTCTGGAAGGAATGATGTTTGTTGTTCGTATCACATCAGTTATTTCCCATTATGGCATGCATAAACAAGTGAGTTGGTTGCCTTTCCTTGATGTGGACACTTCTTCTATAGGATGCTTTGTAACACCCTACTCAGAGATCAGACAGACCCCTTAAATCTATTGCTAGCACTATGAGCAGCATCATGATGAGCAGGTAAGTTTGCTGTACTAGGAGTATAATTGTAAAGAAATTCAAATCAATATAGGTCTAATCTAAGTTAAACTGAGCTTTAGGGATTAATCAAATCTTAATTACAGACCAAACCACACAGCCACCATTGTTTCTAAATTCAGTAGATGAGCATTCACATGGGTGCTAGAAACTAAATATCACCTTTTTGCATTACTGTTATTAAACATTACATATTCATAACCTTTTCAGTTGTAAATTATTAATGTCTGTAGTTATACTTTTAATTAAGACAAACTCTTAGGGACAGATTCTACTATTGTTATTTATCTTGTGCTTTTTCCCACCAGGAGTTCTCTTAACTTCAATGGGATGGCTCATATGATAAGATGCTATTAATTTCTGTTTATTTTTGGAAGAGTGCATAGCGTGTTAGACCATATGTTCAACAAGGGAACATTCATGTCCAAAACAACTTGAAATCTAAGACCAACAGGCAACAAGACACAAACTAAAGGAGAAGAAAGTGCGATATAGAAAAAGGATGGACAAGCAAGGTGGTAAAATTTACAGCTAATATCAGTCCCGTGTCCAGAACAGGTGGTAAAGAATTTCTGAAGGTCATACCTGAATTAGGTGAGTGGACAGCGTGAAGTTACATGACAAGTTAGTATTACCAGTAGTATTATTTTGTGGGCTTAGCTGTGGATCAAGGTCTTACTTTGTTAGGCACCATATAAACCCAGATCAAGGTGAGAGTCCTTGCCCTGTTATCCTTCAGTTAAACCATTGCTGGTGAATGTAAAATAATCCCTATTAAAAGAGTGGATAGGAATTTGAGCACACTTCTTAGTTGCAGATGTAGCACTATTGTAAGACTGCTGCAAAGATAGATGGCAGGGGATTTCAGTGTAATTTAAAGAGCCTTCAAAAGGTTTACAAAAATCTTCTATTAATTACAAAAATATTAATGAAGGTAAAATAAACTGAGTTATGGGTGGGAGTTTTGATCTGCTGGAGGGTAG
>NW_010546696.1:0-6688 GCF_000687285.1 Phaethon lepturus | reverse complement strand
GAGCCGGAGTGGGAGCTAGAGCAGGAGCTGTCGCCGCCATTTTGCAAGAGAGAGGGGTGGAGGGCGCCCACGGCAGCAATAATTGGCTGACCTGAACGCCTGTCAACGCAGTCCTACCTTCCTATTGGCGAAAAGGGTGTGCTAAGGCCCTCCTGCCATCCGTTAGCCAATCCGGGGAGAGCGAAGGGGGAGGACGGTCTGATTGGAGGAAGAGCACACAGTTAGTGACCGAAGCTTAATCTTGTTTCCACCCTCTCGGGGCCGGAAAATTTTTCGATTGGGTTCTCGCATCGCTCGCCTCCGTGCCTATCTGTCTCTCATTGGCTAGCACCGCCCTTACCTTCTGTCTGTCAGAGCAGGAAAGGCTATTTATTGGCTGTGTCACTACCGATACCCCGCTGGTTGTTAGGAGAAGATAGGGTTTATCCCTGTTTGTGCAGTGTCGAGCACTCGCCTGGCCGGTCTGGCGGTGCCTGGGTGTGAAGGCCCTGCTGGAGGTAGGCTGGGCTGGGCAGGGCTGGGTGTCCCACAGCTGCCCGTGGCCTTCCAGGCCCTGTGCCCTCAGTGGCCCCGGGGGTGTTGCTGTAGCCCTGGACTGCCTCAGCTGGCTGTGTTTCTCTGGTATGTTCCTGGTCATGCTTCAGGCCTGTCTTGCTGTTGGCTGTGGGCAGCCGCTGAGGTGTTTGGGCGGCGGCACTGTGGTCCTGGCCATGGCAGCAAGGTTGCTGCTGCTGCTTTGACCTGCTTGCAGCGAAGGTAGAGGCAGCAGTGCTTCACCTGCTGCCCTATAGCAGTATGGCAATGTGGTGAACACAGCAGTCTTCAGCTATGGCTCTATGCTGCCACCACAGTGAAGAAGGTTATCCAGTAGTGCTGTATGTGAGGGCTATGCAGCCCTTCAGGTATTGGCCCCATGAGGCAGGGAAGTGCTGTTAGTCCTGTTTTCCCGGTCTTTGTTGCCAGTGAAGTGCAGAAGAGTAAGTGGTTGCCAAGTATTATGTAGAGAGCACATGCTGGTTACCCAACAAACTGACTTGGATATTATTTACCTATTTACTTGTAGTGCCCTGTGTGTTTACTCTCAGGCAACAAACCTGTGTGGGTAGGGCAGGTGTGGCTGTAAAACAAAGCAGTATGCTTTTGATAACTGGTTAAGGAGACAGGATTCCTTTGGAGCTTCCTTCCCTCTCTTGGCCACTATGCTTGCAGCTGTTATCTTAACAGTTGCAGCAACATAGTAACAGATTTACCTCTAAGTGTCTTAGTTCAAAACCTTTTATCACAGTTTTTAATATTAGTTTGATAAACTTTATGGGAGAACTTCTGGTACCTTTGAAACGTTTGGGATTTTTTTGGTCTCAAGCGGTTCTTTTCCCCAAGGAAACTCTGTGTGTGTGTATACATATGTATAAACACTGAAAGATGCAGTAGTCTTATCCCCTCGTAAAGTGCTTAGTCCAGTGAAGCTATGCCAGTCAAAAACTGCATCAGTTCTCTGGCATTACTTTGTCAATCAGGTGGCTGTTTGAATAATTGAGAACATTTCCAAGTAGTTGTTTCCCAGGTGTAGCAGAGCGCAAAGTGCCGTGGTGGTTACTGCCTCAGATACAATCATTTTCACTCCTTTATAGATTCACTTTGGGCTCCTGATGCCTCTTTCCCATATTTGGGTTACCAGTTAAAGTCATTTTAACATCAGAAATAATTTTATCATGACTAGTGGCTTTTGGAGTTCTTCATTAGCTGAGGGGTGAACATCATCAGTTGAGCAGTTTTGACTCAGTCATTGAAGACAGGCTCCTGAGTATAAAAGAAGCAGCTCAATAAAAAGATAAGACATTCTGCCCATGTGCTAGCAATTTGCTTCTTTTACATAAGTGGGGAACACCTGTCAAAGCTACAAAGGAGAGCTAATGCATGGGAACACGAACAGATTTTATCTCTTCATAAAAGCACTTCCTAGTCTGTGTGCCAGTAAAAACTGGATCTCCTATTCTTAGACTTTCACCATGCAGCCTTCATTTGTTGTAGGTGTGCCTGGGTCAAATTGCATAAAGCTTTAAAATGTTTCTGTTCCTGGAGCTTTGATGTGTCATTGAGAATTCTTATGTGTGAGGCATTCTTGTCAGAGCAGCTGTTTGATCTCATTTTTGTTTGCATCAAATTACCCTTGGTACTTTATTTGACGTAGTCAGCTGCAGAGTCAGGTGAAGCAAGCAAGCTCTTTAAGACCTGCTCATTATACCTTTACATTGCCACCTGTAGAATTAGGGAGAACTTAATATGGAGCCACAGCTGTGCTCCAAAACTGGCAACTGTGATAACGTTTTTTTTAATACGTTGATATCAAGCTGCTAGATGGCATGCTGGAGAGTATATGTAGTGAGTAAAGACGAATAGCCTATATCTCAAAAGTCAAAGATCAGTGGTTGGGTCCCACAAAGCCCACTTAAGACAAAGATTGTATAAATCTTTTTGTCTAATTATAAGAAAATCAATCACGTGATAGTGCTTGGAGCAGAAGTGTCCAAGCTACAAAACTGTTTTTCCTTGCTGAATGTCTAGTGAAAAATAGAGACCTTCATAATTAATATTGTTTCACAAAATATCAGTTTACTTTCAGAGGACAATAGTCAACAGTCACGTATATTAATGGTGCCTGTTTGTTGAAAACTTAGCATCCCTCTAGTGAGATGATTAAGATGTTTAGATACTACCCCATTACCATAAAATCTGCCTAGAGGAGAAACAGAAGACACATTTGCATATAAACATTGATCGGGGTGGTAACTCAGGGGCCTTCTGATTTTACATTTTTCCTTTCTGGGTTCCCTGCATCTGACTTTGGTGATGAATATAATTAAACTTCTAGCTCTGCTCTTGTATGATTTCTCTTTATAGTCCGTACGTGTGACTGAGTCATTACTGCATTTGCTGCCATGTCAGCTGCATTTTCACAGATGATGTGTAATTTCTTTACCAGTAGCTGTCTTTTCATCTTGCTTATATTACTGGAAGAAACATCATCTCTTGCTCTAAGGAAAAATATTTCTTACATTGCATTACAAGTAAAATATTTACAATTTATTTGATTCATCATTTCAGGATGTAGTTTTATCGGGTTAGTTTCATGGGATTGAATCCGACATTTTTATTCCATTATTATAAGAATAATTTTCTATTGTGCATTCTGTCTTAAGTTAACTAACTGAAGTTAGTAGAGTCTTTCAGTTATTTCTGCCAAGAGAAAAATCAGTCACTGATCTTAACACTTATATAATCATTTAGGAAAAAATTAATATCAGGTCTCATTTTCCAAATAATTTTGGGATCAAAGGACAGAAGTCCATTTCCCTTCCTGGAATTTCAAGTCTATGTCTCCAGCCTTCATAGTGCTCACAGACCTTCCACTTCTCTCACAGTGACATTACCAGCACTTTTGTTGTCTGTTGGTTATCTGTGTTTTTCAGGATTCACATGTTCTACATTCTTTCCAGGACTTTCATATGATGCAGTCATGGGCAGTACATTCAGGTTTTGGGTTGTTAGGGGTTTTTGGTTTATTTGTGGGTTGTTTTTTTTTTTCTCATATTAAAAAAAGTAATAGTTCCCTTATTTGGTCTTAATGGAATGTCTGAGATACTTATCCACTCCCGGCCTGCCAGCTCATGAGCAAGGATCCTTTTGCCCCTTGGCGTCAGTTGCACCCCATCAGCTGCAAGCAGCTGATGCAGTAGATGAAAAACAGTAGATGAAAGACAGTTGTTGGCAGCTGCCAATTCCCAGTGTAATGTGTCAGCTGATTCACCTTCGTATCAGCAAGAGGAATTCAAGCCCTTCCCCGCTTTTGTGTAATGTTTTATGGGGCTACCTTAATTATTAGAGAAATAATACTGATGCATGGGACTACTGAGGTAATGCTAGAGTGAAAATCCAAATGCTACCAAAAAATAATCAGGTGTAGTGTTAGTTGCATGCCAAGAATGTACCCTCTCTAAATTAGAGTGGCAAGAGAAGTTATCATCAGGTGTTCAAAAATAGCACATTGGGAACTGCCATGTGCTTTTTAGTCACTACTGGAAATACAGAAACCCAATCTAAAGTGAAAGTAACTTCACAGAATAACTTGCAGTGAAAAGTAACAGACAGAAAAGTACACAGGCTGGCATACTTAGAGCAACAGATACTTTCATCGTCAGAGTTTTACACTCATTGATGAGAGACAGACATGTACTGAACAAAGGATGGTGTGGAAATAAAAAATACCCCCAAACCCTAGCAAACCCCAAATGGTAGAAACTCATTGGCTCAGACAAGTATTGAAAATTTTAAATTGTCAAAATAATGTTTCAAAACAATTTATTAAGCTGTTCTTGATTCTCATATGTACCAGTTCCATTGCTTCTGATCACCAGTAAGAGATCTGTCAAAAAAGAGAGAAGGTGAACTACTTTTAAAAGCCATGGTAAAAGGCATTTTGATTTCTGTTGTTGCAGTGCTGTAACCCCTCTGACTTCAGTGGGAATATACCAATAGTAACTTGGAACTGGCTTTTCCTGAAGAGTGGGTGGTTTCAGTGCTTTGTTTTGTAATTCAGTGCATACTGTTGAGATCAATGGCTAACAGCTTTTATTCCAAATGCTCACAGGATATTCTGAAAGAGTCTTCTGTTGTCTCATACCGTGTCTCTCCCTAAGTATGTACAATCATGTGTTCACCCTATTTTTCCAGATGAGTTTGACTAAAATGCTAGCCCTAATATTCTATATAAAAGCAACTGTGCATTTTATCATAAAGATCTGTATCACATTTGTATGATATTTGTATGATATGATTTGTATCTGTATCACATACTGTGCGGATACACCCTTGGCCAGATTATTTTTGGAAGTTTGTTTCATTTTTGGGCTGAGATCAACTGTATGAGGTTTAACAAGGCCAAGTGCCGGGTCCTGCACTCTGATCATAACAACCCCAGGCAACACTACAGGCTTGGGGCGGAGTGGCTAGAGAGCAGCCTGAGGAAAAAGGACCTGGGGGTGCTGGTTGACAGCCGGCTGAATAAGAGCCAGCAGTGTAACATGGTGGCCAAGAAGGCCGACAGCATCCTGACCTGTATCAGAAATAGTGTGGCCAGCAGGAGTAAGGCAGTGATTGTACCCCTGTACTTAGCACTGGTGAGGCTGCACCTCGAATCCTGCGTTCAGTTTTGTGCCACTCATTACAAGAAGGACATTGAGGTGCTCGAGTGTGTCCAAAGAAGGGCAACGAAGCTGGTGAGGGGTCTGGAGCACAAGTCCTCATAGAAGTGGCTGAGGGAACTGGGGTTGTTCAGTCTGGAGAAGAGGAGGCTGAGGGGAGACCTTATCGCTCTCTACAACTACCTGAAAGGGTGTTGTAGCAAGGTGGGTGCTGGTCTCTTCTCCCAACTAACTAGTGATAGAATGAGAGGAAATGGCCTCAAGTTGTGCCAGGGGAGGTTTAGATTGGATATTAGGAAAAATTTCTTCATGGAGAGAGTGGTCAAGCATTGGAACAGGCTGCCCTGGGAGGTGGTGGAGTCACCATCACTGAAAGTGTTCAAAAAACGTGTAGACATGGCACTTCAGAATATGGTTTAGTGGGCATGGTGGTGTTGGGTTGATGGTTGGACTTGATCATCTTAAAGGTCTTTTCCAACCTTAATGATTCTGTGATTCTGTGGTCTGTTTTCAGGGCTGGATCAAGACTGTATAATTTTTTTATTATTAAATCAAGCTGCATAAAAAGGTAGTCCTGCATCTGTTATTACCCTGTTTTCTGTACTGGCTGCAGGATATTCAAACACCCATGGCAGGACTAAGGCTGTTCAGACAATAATGGAAAAGCTTACAAGGCGTAGTCCCTGTGCAGGCATTGCCGTATAATACAACTGCCATACCACAATTTGTTGAGGAAAATCAGAAATATTTAATAACGATGCTCCAGCTTACATATCCAAACTTTTGCATAAAGAGGGCTGTTGCTAGACATTACTAGAGCAGAGTCCTGCTTTTTGGACCAACTGTGTATGAGGCATTTTTGTCATTTTATGCATTTAATGAGGAATCACACTGTGCAGATCATCATGAATGCTTCAGATACATGTATGGAAAGACATCGGAAATAGAATCTTACCTGAAGCGTACTATTGTCTAGGTTTTTGTTTTGAAAATACAAGAAAAATGCAAGAAAGGAAATAAAAGGATGAAATAAGAATAACACATATAGGACTCGGAGAAAAAGAAACTGGATAGCTAGAAATAGGATTGTTCAGGAAATGTGAAACTTACTGACACGTGAGATTTATGGCAAATGAATGATAGGCGATCTTGTGGCGGCTCCCAGAAGACAGAGCTGGAGCAAGTGTTTACGTGCCTGAAAGGCAGCCTGCTTTTCTTTCCAGCGAGATCAATTGAACTAATGAAAGGTACCGGAGGGAAAGCCCTTCTCCTGCCAGCCAGAGGAAAGGTCATCCCTCCAGGTGTTCTGTGCAAGGTCTTGTGCCGGCCCCCCGGGGGTGGATGTGGGAGGCTCTTCCCGCCCCCTGTTTCCAGCGGCCTTTGCCGACTGCGCACCGGCAGTGCCGGGCTTTCCGACATCACCGGAAGCCTCGGTGGCGGCAGGTCATGGCCCCGGGGCCAGCGCCGCCGGGGTACGCCGAGCGGGG
>NW_010546695.1:75838-76114 GCF_000687285.1 Phaethon lepturus | reverse complement strand
ATCGGCCCGGCCTCCCTCGGGCCGCAGCCCATTGCTCCCCACACCCCGGGAAACGCCTGCCTGAAGTAGGGGGGTCTGGGTAACCCGTGCGTCTCATCGCGGCGGCGTGTCCTTCTTTGGGCGCCGCAAACTTTAATGCTTTTCTCTCCTTCATCCCCAGATGAGCTGAGAGACCTTGGCCAGAGGAGGGTGCAAGGTGCTGGGGCGAGGGCTCAAGTGGTGTATGAGTGTCCCAGGGCCAGCCCAGGGTGGCCCCTGACCAGAGGCTGGGTCCCC